>NC_041231.1:62219567-62219959 GCF_002837175.3 Physeter macrocephalus
TTTTCCTAGTTTGGACAGCCACAAATTTGGTTAGTATTTGTTAATTTCACCCTTGAACCTGGACACACCTGAAGCGAAGTGAACTCCCACCACACTGATGGTAGACTCCATCTGAGCATGCTCAAAGGAGCGCAGAAGGTTGTCCTCGGGGAGGCTACTATCAGAGGCTGGTTGACAGTATCTGTGTTGTAGACCAGCTTAAGGGCAAACACATATGGTTCTTATGCTTTCCTGCTCCTGATAATAGGCAATGGCAGGCTCTGGATCACAATGTTTGAACCCAGAAGGAATAGTGTTGCACTATATGTGGCATGACTATGATAAGGTGTATATATCTTATCTAGCATGTATCTTCTTTTTTATGCTACACAAATACAAGGCTGTCACTTTCT
>NC_041231.1:62220225-62220561 GCF_002837175.3 Physeter macrocephalus
GCGGGCGCCCACCCCCTGGGCGACCGGGGACCCCCCTGGCGTTTTTTTTTTTTTTTTTTTTTTTTTTTTTTTTTAAGGCTGTCACTTTCTGAGACAATAAACTTTCTTTGGCTGTGACAGATTCAAGGAAAATGCCAAGTTAAAAACATTTCTGAATTAGGTGATTTCGTTTCCTTGACTAGGTTAAAAAAACAAAACAAAACTGTTTTTCTTCTTGGTTTCACATTTAAACAATATGAGTTAGTCTAAACTATATGACCAAAAAATAAAACTACTAAAATAACAGGTTCTTATCATTATTATTTTGATATAATAAATAATAGAGGGATATTGTTT
>NC_041231.1:62221888-62225855 GCF_002837175.3 Physeter macrocephalus
TTGATTTTGTACATGGATGAAGGTTCACGCAGTAAGATAAGTTCAAGGATTTCTTTCTCCAATACCATTGATATGAATTCCTGTTACTTAATTTCTTTTTGATAGACTTTCAGATGACAGTCCAAGATAGGTCTGCCAATGGAAATCACAGGACTACCAAATATGGAAAAGACTTTGGAACACTTACAGTGTGTTTTCATCGTCTGTATCAGAAGTCTACAGAAGGCTTTTGGCTGAATTGGCAGTGAAATGAGAATGGAAAGTTAGTGTATCAGTTACTTTTCAGTGTGGTATTTTTTCTTTTCTACTGTTCTATGTATTAGAAATTATGTAAAATTCAGGAGAAGAGAAATGGTTAAGAAAAAATATAATCTGTCATGTTAAAGACATTCGGCACTTACCTAGACTCACAAGTAACATGAGAGAACATGAGAGCTGGCTTGTGAGAGCTAACCTTGTTCCATTTCCCTCACTGTATTGATGAAAAGCTTTGAGGCTCAAAGGAGGTGACCCTGCCAGAAACATACCATGAATCAGTGATGAAAGGGAGACTCCTTGGCTTCTGTAGAGCCATGCCTCTGTGCACAAGGTATTAAAGAAGCATTAATTAAATGCCCCTTTACCTGCTTCTGCAGAGCCTCTGTGCACAAGGTATTAAAGAAGCATTAATTAAATGCCCCTTTACCTAACAACGTGGAGCTTAATCATAGGGTTTGGGCTTCTTGTCTCTTTTCTTTTGCTTTCTTTTTTACATTCAGAGGGCCTTAGTTTTTAGTTGCTCTCTTGAACTGGTTTTACAAGATATTTATTTTCACTAACCCTTATTTTTTTGGATTGTAGGCTGAAGTTTTAAGAAGTTGGGGAAGGATACTGAACTGCCAAAAGTAAACAGATTATCGGCAAAGAAATAAAAATAATTATAATGCCAATTTCCCTGGCTATTCTCTGTGTACTTTAGGGGTAAAAATAGTATTTATAAAGTGATTTCAAAATGTGCAAATATTACCTGTGGGACATCATAACATTCCCTGTGTACTTTAGGGGTAAAAATAGTATTTATAAAGTGATTTCAAAATGTGCAAATATTACCTGTGGGACATCATAACCTACTGGTTAAGAGCACTAACTCGGAAATTAATTTGCCTGGATCTTTTTTCCCCAGCTCCCCCACTTATTAGTGGTGGGACTTCAGAAGTGGTACTTCTTTGTGTTTCACTTCCTCTTTGAAAAACAGGGGCTTAATAATCTCACCCATTTTACAGAGTTGTGGCATGGAGTTAATACATATAGAGTGGTTAGGAATGCATGCCACTCTTAAGCCTTTTAAAATCAAATCTTACTATTGTTGTTACTAATATTATTATTTTGATAGCTGTCCTTGAAAAAGTTTGCCAGCAGTACTCACTTGCTTTTCTTTTTGTTGTATATTCTCTACATCCCACTTAAGTGTTCTACCAAACCGTAACAGGTTCTTTTCAGATATTTTACACCTCTTTACTTGTTTGTCACAGCAAAAGTAAAAGGAGTGTGGCTCCCCTTGATCGAACAAACCAGAACTTTGGTTTTCTCCCATTCATACACATTGGTGAACAGATGTGACAAAACAACTCCATGGGGCTTGCAGTCTGGAGCTAAACATCCAGGCTCTGGTAGTTTCAATCCACAAGCATTTATTTACAATTCTGAAAACGTCCACATAATTACAAATGGGACAATAGTAGTAAATTACTATTTGGATAAAGAAAAGATACAAGTTAGCACAACATAGTTTACAAACTTACAATTAGGCACATTCAATTTGGTGCTAAGTCATAAAATATTCTTTTGTAATTTATGAAAAATATCCAATAGGCATGTAATGGCCAAAAAGTACAAATGATACAAATATCTATAGACATTACAATGTACAAATTGTGACATATATCTATCAGAAACTAGAAAATCTATGTTGGTCTTATAGTTCCAGCTTGCTAAAAGATACAGGCTTTGGGGGGGAACACCAAAAAATCCAAACCTGGCCATAACAAGGTTTTCCAAAAATATGGGAACTAGCAAAGTGTAGGCCTCTGGATGGGAGTGGGTCCAACATGAGATAAAACAATACCTTAATGGGTATGTAGCATGCTGGGATGGAGAATATAGGAGCAAGGGATATTTGGAGAATCAGACAGCTAAGTATTTGACACTAACAAAATCTACCAGTATCTGATAGGGCCTCAGGAACCATGCAAGGGTTTGAGGGATTCCAGTATTTAATTAAATCAAAATGTGACAATGGGAAGAATTAAGGACAACCTCAGGGGTAGATGAACTGGGTATGTTACACCAAAATATGTCTCAGTTAACCTGAAGGGTTCAAAATGCAGTAAGTGGGTATACGGGACAAGACAATAAGCTAACTATAAGAATAAAGGTTTACGTCAGGGTAGCGCCTGATGTTCTTTAGTGTTGAAATAGAGCTCTTTAGTTTCTTCCTCCTACATGTAAGATTCTTTTAGAGGTTAAGATGATGCTGAGCCTGCAAGCTAAAGTTAAATGGCTGGAACTAGGGAGAGAAAATGGGTTACATAGGCTCGGAACCAAGAAAAGCCTAACTAAGGGTTTGCCTAAATCGAATTGAATGTTGGAACTGAATATTTTAATACGCAAACATTTTACTGATTCCAAAATTTGTCTTACCACACTTCCCCCAATCTCACACCACCCACCCTAACCTGCAGTAGCTATGGGTCCCTTGATTTCCATGGAAATAGAGAGAAATGAGATACTGATCTGGCTTGCAGGTATTTAGTAAGTTGTTAGCCTCACATCACATACTAGTATCATGTAAATAGGCCATCTGAAGTACAAAGCTTAGGGGAAAAACCTTGAAGAAAACTTCAAAGCTTAAGCCACATCTCTATACTACAACACCTTTCACAATTTCTTCTCAGATAAGCATCATCCCCATCAGTGGAAAAACTCATATCTCATAATAGGAAAAACAGGCCTAAAAATTAAATGTGTGTCTTTGGAGGTCCCATCTATGGTATATCTTCCTTGTACTAGAAAAGTCCCCAGAAATATCAATCTTTGCACCCCTGAAAGCTTACCACCAAGGAAAATGACTAGATCCATAGATTTCCTCCCTCAAACCAGCTTACCTCACGTATAAATCATTAGCAACTCAGCCCTTACTCACATTATCACAGTCACAAGAGTGGTTAGGGAGAAAAGCACTAACCAGGGCAACTAAAACAGAGGCAATCCAGGCCAAGTTGGGCTGATGGCACATATCTGTTCCTTACCCTTGGGTGCATAATGCTACTCACCACAATGCCTTTTTTCACAGACCCTCTTTAAAGTTTCTCCACAAAATCCAACAGGTCAAGTTAGTTCATGATGCTTCAAGATAAACAATCGTCAAGAGAAAAACATGCAATATGTCTTACAATGTTGGAGTCCTTAAAAATATGACAAGGAAATAACCCTGTAGACAAAACCAGAGCATTTTAAAAAATCTGTATTTTACAAACATACCAGTGAATGCTATAAATAAGGTAATATGACATAAAACAAAATGAAAAATACACGTAAGACTGTTCTCCTTTGTGTACAGAATTCATGGCAGTTGCTGCACTACTGAGCTACTTAAATATATGTATAACTGTCTGTTCTGGTAATATGATATGAGGCCAAAGTGTGTCAACTTGTTTCCCACAGAAACCAAAAAATCGACATGAATCTCTTTTCTCCTGTGCCCTTTCACCTTACCTGCTCCCAATTCTCCACGAATGTCCTCTTCTGTCTCTAATTATTCTCCTCTTCATTTTGCTTGGCCTTGCACCCAAGCATGCAAGACAGAGAATCCTAGAGGTCCAAGATTCTAGAGTGGCTGTTTGCAAGGGGGAGGAGATTACAGTAACTGTCACACTGTATATACTTCTGTGCAAAGAAAAAGGGACAGTATTCAGAATGTCTCTCACAC
>NC_041231.1:62226034-62235296 GCF_002837175.3 Physeter macrocephalus
AAATTATGGGCAAAAGAATTGCAACCAAAGGCTGGAAGAGGGGTTTGCAACCAGCTCTGTCTCCTAGCTCTCTGGTATTTGCTTCCAATGGGCAGAGTCTATTGTGTGAAGCATCAAGCACTGAAAAGAAGACTCCTGCTGCTGGAAGTTGACAGGAAGTAACATCCATGAGGGTAAGAATGCAAGACCTAGGCTTGTCCTAGAAACAATGCCCATAATGAAAAAAAAAAAAAGAAAGCAGAAGAGAAATGTAAGTCACAAGTCCAACCTGACCCAGCCTAGCCCAGCCCAAGGAAGATAGGAGTCAAGGAGACAAAACTAAAAGATAAGAGCCTTGGACCACAACATTCTCCACAAGGTACACTCAACAAACTTCACCGTACTCTTTTACCAAGTTACAAAAAGAGCTTCTTAATCCCTACTTTTGCTCCTTAAAAACTGCTATAAGTTCACTAATTAGACAGATATGATTTCAGAACAGCTGTAATAGTTCAAACTAGATGGCTCTTTCCTTCCTAAGGATATTAATTAAATAAGATATATATATAGCTCTAAGTATATGATACATAAAATATAATACTCTGTAGAATATAAGTAACTGTTAGTTAATTATATTAATGAATGTCTGTAAGAAATGTTGCAATGATTTCCCTAATGTTATGAGCCTGGGGGAGGTAAATTTGTCTTCTAGGATTTCCTCCCCGGAGCTCAGAAATTTAGGTGTTGTTATACCTCTCCTATACTCTCCTCACCCAATCCCACCTTCCTGCTGGGGATCGGACCTCCCTATTGGCTATCTCATACCTTGAAACTGCCTGCTTTGTGACAGCATTCTCCTACCAAACCTACTACCATCTGGTAGAGTCTTGGGGTTTCCGTGGAGTTGTTTGTAAATAAATCTGGATCATCACAAGTGACCATGACCAGTGACCAGTAACCAGTGACCTTTGTACTGGAAACATGCGCCGTTCAGCTGCAGCCACTCAGACATCCTCTAGTGTTGTCTCCTCATCCCTTGTATCTGCAGTTGATGTTTCCTCTTCTTCTCTGACCATGTCAGGTAAGAAAAGAAATTTTTTGAAGTTTTTCGTTACATTTATTTTGCCCCTAAATTTAGTAGTAGATTCAAAATAGCATGGAATAATGAGGGAGAGTATTGAACTAGAATTCCGGAGACCTAAGTTCAGTTTTGACTTTGACATTTACTATCTGTGTGACTTTGGACAAATCATTGACTGTCTCACAAAGCGTGTTTTGTTCCTTATCTGTTATATTAGAGAATAAAAAGTCAGGGAACAAAGTCAAGGCAGAATAGAAGCCAACAATTCCCAAGACGAAGCAAAAGAAACACCAAACAGAGCTTATCCAAGGGAGCTTTAAAAAGCTTCAAACCTCCCTAGGCATGCGCATGCTGGAGTCTGTGAAAGTTTTTCATACACTGGGGAAGAAGAAAGATAAGAAAACTGGGCTCTCTTCCTGTCGGGTCTTGTGAAATTCAATCAACCCTAAAGACCCCCAGCCACCCCCAGCGATCCAGCCATGGCGGCATACCCCGTGAGGGTAAGAGTCCTGAGAAAACTCAAGGCCAAGCCCAGAAACCACACAGCAGTGCTGAAAAAGAGTGTCCATCTCCATCCCAGTATGAGCTGCTTCCTCCTGGGAAGGTCAACTTGATACCTCTGCCTTTTTCTGCCTGGGTCAAGCCTCAAGCTCGACATGCTCCTCGGAGGCCACAGGCTCTGGCCTCACATCGGCCTGCTGTGGCTGACCGTGCCCAGCCTGCTTCTACTAACTCAGCTCAACCTGCTGCAGTCAGTTCACCCCAGCCAGCTCTTCCCTCTTTGCCAGGTGCCGCCAAAACAGCTCAGCCAACTGCGACCAACCCAACCCAACCGGGTTGGACCGACCATACCCAGCCTAGTGGCCCTCAGTCTGCTGCTCCTAGGCCTGCACCCTACAAAACTTCATCTTGCACTTCTCTCCAGTGGGAGCCTGTTCCCCCTCCTGTGACTAAGCGCCAGTCCCCACCCAAGCTCTAAACCCCATTTCTACTCCAAGACTTCAGCAAGCAACGAATTCAATGGAGGCAACCCAATGTTCCTGAGCCAGTAATGTCAAAGCCCATAGAACCACTGCAGAGGCCAGAGCGGGAGGCCATGAAGAGGCAGGCTCAACAAGAACGTGAGAATGCTGCCAAATACACCTCTTTGGGGAAACTGCAGTTTTTCATTGAGAGGGAAAAAGAAATGGAAATTGCTGACTACTACGGATATGTAAAGTAAGAGCTGCTAGAATTGTTGGTGCCACCTTGGGTACCAGCTGTTCTTCCATACATAGATAAGATAGGTATAAATTTCTCTATTCCAATTGTGACCAACCCAACCCAACTGCGTTGGACCGACCATACCCAGCCTAGTGGCCCTCAGTCTGCTGCTCCTAGGCCTGCAGCCTACAAAAGTTCATCGTGCACTTCTCTCCAGCGGGAGACTGTTCCCCCTGCTGTGACTAAGCGCCAGTCCCCACCCAAGCTCCAAACCCCATTTCTACTCCAAGACTTCAGCAAGCAACGAATTCAATGGAGGCAACCCAATGTTCCTGAGCCAGTAAACTGAATAAATAAATGTAATAGACTTAATAGATGAGTAATAAACCTTTTGAATTTTGAGATGCTGCTAACGGTGGCGTGGTTTTTTTTTTTTGATGGGGTTGGAATCAAAGTCTGCATGAGAAAGGAAGGACTGAAAGTTGGATGGGAGAAGGAAGGAAAGGGGAGGAAAGGGGTAAAAAACTGAGGAAAGAGGAGGAACTTGGCCCAGGGCTAGGAAGGCCAAAAGAGATTTATGGATTTATGAAAGGAAGCAGGAGTTAGGATGAAATGGCAGAAGTAAAAAGCAGGGTCAAAGGTCAGGGTTTGAAGAACAAAATTTGAGTAGAGTTGAAGATGACAGAAGACGAGTCTAGGTTTACTAGGAGAAATAGAAAAAGTCTCTTGGGGAGGTTGGCGTTAAGTCTCACAACCACCAGATAGGTATTTAAGAAAACAAGAGGTTCAGGACACATCTCTGAAAGGTTTGCGTTGCCTTATGCAGGTGTGATTATAGTGGGGGAATAGGGAAATCTACCAGAGAAGTGGCTAGGGCTCAGAGTTATCCTAGGGGCAGCTGACGAGCCCAAATGCCTCCGAAGTCCTCAGTATTTGCAAGTGCCCAGAGGCGGCCAACCTGGCTTTCAGAGCACAGCATCCTGAGGTTACTGGTGGACGAGATTAAACTTCTGGACAGGCCTAAATATTAACTTGAGGGCCTTCCTCCATTGACCAGGGCGTGTGCTGCCTTCTGTAAACATCACCATCAGCTGAAACGCACGAGAAAAATCCGAGGGAAGGGTCCACTCTGACGTGTGAGAGCGGTGGGGGCACACACACTGGGCAGCCGCTCCAACAGCCACAGGATGCAGGTGCCCAGCGGTTCAGGGGCTCCCTGGGAGGCCTCGTGGGGCAGCTCGAGGGAGTGAGGATGGGAGAGAGTGGCAGGGGTGGGCGTCAAAAGGAATACAGTGGGGAGAAGGGAAAGATGGAGACAGTGGATAGTAACTATGGGAAATCTGGCAATTTTCATTTTCAAAATTATTTTTTTAAGATGTCATTCACATGCCATAAAATTCACCTTCTGAAACTGCAAATTCAGTGTCATTTCGTACATTCACAAGCCTATGCAACCATCACCGTCATCTAACCCATCACGTTTTCATCACCCTAAAAAGAAGCCCCCGTAACCATCAGCAGGCCCTCTTCATCCCCTCCTCCTTCAGTCCCTGCAACCATTAATTTGCTTTCTGTCACTACGGTTTTGCCTTTTCTGGACATTTCATGAAATAATACAAATGTGACCATTTTTCTGGCTTCCTTCAATTAGCATAATGTTTTCAAGTTCGTCCATGACGTAGCATGTGTCAGTACTTCATTCCTATTTACGACTGTATAATATTTCACATATACACCACATTTAAAAAATTCATTCATCCACTGATGGGCATTTGGGTTTTTTTCACTAATAGTCTCACATTGTAGCATGTGTCAGTACTTCATTCCTTTTTATGATTGTATAATATTTCACATATACACCCCATTTAAAAAATCCATTCCTGCATTGATGGACATTTGGGGATTTTTTCACTAATAATCTCCATTTGTTGAGAGTTTATTCTGTGCCAGGCAGCACCAGGCTAAGTTACTGACCTTATTTCACAGATAAAGAGGCTGGGAGAGTGTGAAGAGATTGTCCAGGATTAAGAGCTAGCAATTTGGGGAACTGGGGTTTGAACTCAGCGAACTTCAGAGGTAACAGATTCACATGAAAGAACATTAGAAAAGGTACACAAGGCAATTCAATGAAAAGTCACTCTTTTTCCCACTTTCCCCAGCCACACATTTCCCTCCTCAGAGACATCTGCTTTTGCCGTGCTGTGGATCCTTCCAGAGAAATATTTATACCCCAACATGTATGTATCACAATTTATTGACTAATCTGTCCCACTGATTTTGAATGTCACTTTTATGGTATAATAGATTCTTACACCTATTTATATTACTCTTTTCAGAGCTGTCCTATTTTTTGCCTATGTTTTATGTTTGCCATTTCTCTAAAATTCTTTTTATCTTCTTTTTGATTTAAAAATTTTTTTCCTTTTCTTGTTTATTTCTCTTAAGGCATTAGCCATTATGTTCATTCACTCGTATTATTTTATTTAATTTATTTAATTAATTTATTTGTTTATTTTTGGTGGTGTCAGGTATTAGGTGCAGCACGCAGGCTCTTCGTTGCAGTGCGTGGGGTCTTCCTTGTGCCTTGTGGGCTCTCTAGTTGTGGCGCGTGGGCTCCAGAGCACGTGGACTCAGTAGTTGCTGCATGCGGGCTTACTTGCCCTGTAGCATGTGGCATCTCAGTTCCCCAACCAGGGATCGAACCTGCATTCCCTGCACTGGAAGGCAGATTTTTAACCACTGGACAACCAGGGAAGTCCCCACTCTTGTATTATTTTAAATTTAGTCTGCATTTCTGAAATATTTTTCTTTTATTTTGAATTCTGTCCTGAGTTCTATCATCTTACCTAATTCTGGTTTACGCTGTTCTTTCATCTTTTTTTTATTATGGTAAAATATACATAAAACAAAATTTAGTATTTCAACCATTTTCAAGTATACAATTCAGTGACATTAAATACATTCACAATGCTGTGCAACCATCACCACTATCCAGTGATGGGTTTTATCATTGGACAGAGTGCAGAGAAAGGACCCCATGAAAGCTGATCTCCTTAGCAAAAATGATTTAGTTATGATTTCACCCAAGATTGGTCACAAATCAGCCTGGGAAACTCAATGACCAGAGACAAGGTATAATGCCATCTTTCCTTCTCTCTGCCTCAGCTCTCAAGGATTGGTCATCTACATGTTATTAGTAATTATTATTTGCTTTCTGTTCATAATTACCATCAGAAGACACAGCACTTATGGGCCCAATTACACAGCCCAGCTACGCACCTTTCTTCTTCACTTAGGCTTCCTGTCCACCAGCAGGAACTTGATTTATATTTGTTCTCCCTTCACCACAGCCCAGTAATTTTTGTGACTGAGTCTCAGTCTCACCAGAATCTGTAGCTCTCACTCTGCCCCCAACATCCCACCCCATCATTCGCTCCCTGAAGTGTACTCTAGAAATTTAGGTAAACTGGATATTTTACCATTGTTCACCATTTCTTATGAAACCAAAAGAAGAGCAGCTTTCTTATGGAATGATGCAGAACTTGTAAAGATAAAACACCAGTCTGCACGAGAAAGGGAAGAAGAGAATGATGGAAATACTTTCTGGAAAACTATTTTTACATTATGTTTTGTTTGCTCCTGGTAAATAAATTGAAATCTTCTAAATATTCAAACAAAATCTAAACCACTAAATTCAATAATACAGGAATATAATTTTTAAAAAAATTTCTTTGGCTGCACAGCATGTGGGATCTTAGCTCCCCAACTAGGGATTGAACCCACGCCTGCTGCACTGGAAGTGCAGAGTCTAAACCACTGGACCACCAGGGAAGTCCCAGGAATAAATCTTATAAAGGAGAACTTATAAACCCCTTGGTTATATGAACTGGAGATTTTTAGTAAGAAGTCATGTATTTTAAATGACTTGGAGCTTTAAAGAAAGGAAAGAAGAAGGAAGGAAGGAAGGAAGGAAGGAAGGAAGAAAGAAAACGGGACTTCCTTGGTGGTGCAGTGGATATAATATAAAAAATAAGTAAATTAATTTAAAAAAATTAAAAAAGAAAAAAAATGCTGAAATCCAGTGACTAATTAATCAGGCTGTTATATCTCACTATTTCCAGATACATCTCTTTATAAACTTTTGGTAAAAGGTTATGCTATGTCAGGACAAATGAATTACAAACTTTTCTCTTTTTCCAAAATTTGAGAAATTCCCCTACACTTTCTACCTTCATATTTTATAAAAAGGGAAAAGTAGTGACAACCCTTATACTTACATTCAATTGCATCATCTGGCCACATGCCTTCTACATCAATCAAATATCTACAAAACAACAAAATTCAAGTCATTTGTAAATAAAAAGAAAAGAAAATCAAGTTGTAGCAAAAAAGGTCCAATTTCGCTTTACAAATATAGATATAAAAATCCTAAGAAAATATCAGCACATCTAATCAATAATTATTAAAGAATGATATATACCATGACTACAAAAAGGCTTTATTCCAAGGATGCAAGGATAACGCAACTTTAGAAAATTTATTAATATAATTATTTACATTCATACAACAAGTTAATTAATGAATGAAAGAGAATAAAATACAGGACCAAACTGGCAGATGTTAAAAAGTTATCTGATCACATACAACAGTCAGTTTCAGTCAAAATGCTTTGTACACTCAAAACAGGAGACTTAATATGACAGAGTGTTCATCAAGAACCAACAAATAACAAAAGACAAATTAGGATAAATATTAACATCATATCTAAAAAACCCTATCTAACCAACCATAGGAGCCAGAAACTTAGGAATCACCATTACTGACACCTATTTCTCCCTCACCCTCACCGTCAACCCCCCACCAGTGCTAAAAATGATACTGCCTACATACCTCTAGAATCTGTCCACATCTTTCCACCAAATAGACCGCCATACCCTGGTCCAAGCCACCATTATGCCCAATTTCTACAAGTCTCCTAACTTGTTTCCTCGCTTCCACTCTTTCTTCCTGCAGTGTATTCTCCACTCGGTAGCAAAACGATAGGTTGAAAATGCAATTGGGTATGTTCCACACACTCACCTTCAACAAAAAAAGTTCAATGGTTTTCTATTCCTCTTAAAGTCTGAAACCTTAAACATAAGCCTGCACGATCGAGCTCCTACCCACACGCGTCCGGAGCCTGTGCTCTGCAATGGGAGAGGCCACAGCAGTGAGAGGCCCACATACCACAAAAAAAAAACAAACCCCACAAACATAAGCCTGCATGATCGAGCTCCTACCCACACTTGCAGCTCCATTATAATGACATGCTCCCCCAACAGCCCCACCTTCCCGGCCAGTTCCTCCAACACAGCATACGCTTTCCTCTTATAGAGTCTTTTGCTATTCCTTATGCTCAAAAATCTCTCCCCAACGTCCCTATCTGGTTAATACCTACTCATCCTTCAGATATCAGCTGAAACATCCCTGAATAAACCTTCTCTAAACTCCATGATGAGATCAAATGCTCCCTAAAATATGCTCTCATGGTACCATGTCCCTCCTCCTTGGCACTTGTCAGAGTTGTAATTCTACATGAAGAGTATGATTCTTGAGTATCTATTCCCTCTCTGCACTGTTAGAATTCACAAAGGGCAGGTCAAGTCTCTTCACTCATAAAATTTCACAAGTCTTTTTGCTAGCACCCCACACAGTGCTTAAACATAACAGACGCTCAATAAGTATTTCCTGCATGAACAACCATAAATTGGTACAGTGTAGCAACATCCACAAAAAGCATAAGGGCATAAACTCTTTGATGCAGAAGTCCAATTTTGAGTGACGTTAACTGAGACAAAGCATATATAGTCAAAGATGTTCACACAGGAATGTGCATTACTTTGACGTTTTATAATATCAAAAACTTCTGACTTTTATATGTTCATCAATAAGCAAAGGAACAATGCAGCCTTAAAAGAATAAACAAATGAGACCTAATGAAACTTAAAAGCTTTTGCACAGCAAAGGAAACTATAAACAAGACCAAAAGACAACCCTCAGAATGGGAGAAAATATTTGCAAACGAATCAACAAAGGATTAATCTCCCAAATATATAAATAGGTCATGCAGCTCACTATTAAAAAAACAAACAACCCAGTCAAAAAATGGGCAGAAGACCTAAATAGACATTTCTCCAAAGAAGACATACAGATGGCCAAGAGGCACATGAAAAGCTGCTCAAATGGAATATTACTCAGCAATAAAAAAGAACGAAATTGGGGCTTCCCTGGTGGCGCAGTGGTTGAGAATCTGCCTGCCGATGCAGGGGACATGGGTTTGTGCCCCGCTCCGGGAGGATCCCAGATACACGGAGTGGCTGGGCCCGTGAGTCATGGCCGCTGAGCCTGTGCGTCCAGAACCTGTGCTTTGCAACGGGAGGGGCCACAACAGTGAGAGGTCTGCGTACCACAAAAAAAACGAAATTGGGTCATTTGTAGAGACGTGGATGGACCTAGAGACTGTCATACAGAGTGAAGTAAGTCAGAAAGAGAAAAACAAATATTGTATATTAATGCATACATGTGGAATCTAGAAAAATGGTACAGGTGAACTGGTTTGCGAGGCAAAAAAGAGACACAGATGTAGAGAACAAATGTATGGACACCAAGGGGGGAAAGCGGGACAGGGCGGTGGTCGGTGGTGGTGAGATGAATTGGGAGATTGGGATTGACATATATACACTTTATATATATACACTTTATAATATGTATAAAATAGATAACTAATAACCTGCTGTATGAAAAATAAATAAATTTTAAAAATTCAAAAATAAATAAATAAAAATAATAAATAAATAAATAATTTTTTAAAAAAGAATGAGGTTGGAAGACTGTCAAAACAGCACACAGATCACACATTCAAGCCCCAGAAGATGGGGAACTGCCTGAATTCCCCCACTTCGGATGACATCTCCCTGCCTCACAAGTCTCAGTCCGACTGGGCTAGCTTTGGCAAGGGGA
>NC_041231.1:62235635-62244082 GCF_002837175.3 Physeter macrocephalus
AGGGGGCCCGGGTTCATTCCCTGGTCAGGGAACTAGATCCCACATGCATGCCGCAACTAAGAGTTTGCATGCCACAACTAAGGAGCCCACCGGCTGCAAATAAGACACGGTGCAAACAAACAAATAAATTAATTAATTAAATAAAACAAATATTAAAAAAAAAAGATCCGGGAGTTTGTGATCTCTATGATGGACTTTGTTTATGCGAACCCAATTTGATTTCTGCTGTGTATGCAGATCACCTGGGCTGTACAGATGACTGGCTGATGAGATCCTTCACGTGCCCCTCCTGCATGGAGACAGTTGAGGCAGCACTGCTTTTGTCCTACGAGACGAACTGAGCCAGTGTCTCTCACCTGACTTCAAGTGAACCATCATTTTTGGTGGTTTTGATCTTTTGTCGTTGAGCCCAAAGAGCCAGGGATTGGGAATTAAGATCATGCATGAAAGTTTCCTAAAAATTCCTGAACGGCTGCAGATGTTGGGGAAAACTACGTGATATTTTAGAAATTTAGGGGGAAAAGTAGGATGCTATTTTTATGTAAAGCCTTCACCCATGTTTCACTTATGTGTCGAAGATTAGGATAAAGATAGTGGTTGTTTTTCCTAAGTGAGATAAATTTCTTCTTCCCCCTACCCAAATTCTTTTCTGAAGTTGCTGGCATTTGGGTTAAGGTTTTATTTAAAGCTACATTTTATAACACTGGCACAAAAAAGTAGTTTTAAGCTTGTTTGCATAGTTCTGTTTTTTTTAGAATAAACATAGAGCATTTGTTTTTTACTTTATAGGAACTCCACAAGTTAAGGTCCCATTGTTCTTTTGCTGTGATTGTTGTTATTATTGATGTTGCTGTTTTCTGTCTTGGCTGGTTCTTTCTAATCTACCATTTGTCATTATTGGCATATGATCATCTCAGGGTCACAAGATGGCTGCTGTAAAACCAAGTGTCATATTCTCACAAAACAAGGAGGAAGCAGAAGAGTCCAAATGGTCATTTTCCTAATGCATATTTATCATTGTTCAGAGAAAAATATCCTTCTCATAAGCACAATAAGAGCCTTCCCCTAATTACTCATTTTCCAAAACAGATTGATATGAACATTCATAAGACAATTCATGGCAAAGAGGGATATAATGATTGTCTCAGCCTAACAAGGATTTATCCACTAAAGCTGAATGCTTCACTCCTCAAAAAAATCATAAAGTTCTACGAGCAAGGAAGAACTACTACGGGACTGTTAAGTAAACCATTCAGAATTGTTTGTCCAAGACCATGATTCTTTTTTTCCATTGGAAATGGAATTCATTGCCTTAGGTCTTTTTAAATAGTGTACTATTACTGTTGGGGCTGGCTCTGTGCTTGAAAACCAGTTTATTTATAACCTGTTACAAGTACTGTATCTGTTTGCAGCTAAGAAATGCAGAATTCAAAGTGATCTCCTAGCTGTAAGCAAACTGAGACTCACTGTCCCTCTTCTATTAAAAAAATGAGTTAACGTGTCCAGAAACTAACTCTAGTAAAGTGGGGTTTAACATTACCCTTTCTTATGTGTTTCATCTAATTATTTTGGTTGTTAATATGGTGATAATTAAAAGTCAAGGTAAATTTTCAACATTAAGAATTCTGATTTACTGAGCTTGAATTATGCCACCATGCTTATGTAAAAATGAAACTGGCACCATGGTTAAACTGAGAAAAGTTTCTCAGTTGTAGCAATTTCGATTTATTCTTTCCTGTGACCTCCTTCCCTGTTGTCTTGAACCACAGCAAAAGGATACTGCATGTCTTCTTATTGTAGTGCTGAGGTTACTGAAGTCATATAAAACACATCTCAGTCTCTGTTTCTTGGAAGGAAAGTCCTGCTAGTTGACTGACAATTCTAAGCAGGGAGAATTAAGATAAATGTGTTTCATGTTTTGCACACAAATGCAGAATTTGTATAATCACGACTTCACAGTTGTGATCTCAAAAAAGAAGGAATTTCTCCTTTATATTTTTCTTGCAATTAATATAAGAACACTCTGAATCTCTGAGCTTCTGAAGTGTTAGAAGTAGAGATGGTCTAGGAAAGATGTAGTTGTAATGTTTTACCCATTTAGCATGTGTTTATTTTTCCTTATGTACTCGAAGGTGACATATTTGTTCAGCTCAGTGATACTACAGCTAAATAAATCATTCATTAGTAAAAGGAGAAGCAATCTCAACCTAACAAATCAGAAGTGTTTCTTATTATTTTATATTGAGTTGAATATTTGACTCTTAACACTTTTCTACATACAAAACACAAGTCTCTTGAAGGGTTCTTCATAGTGCATTATACAAGAATTTAGTATGTCATAAGAACTTAAAAGATTTGACATTTAACTGTAGTAGTATGCATGTTGGTTAATTTTCTTACGACCCCATGATGAGTCAGCTCAGTGATACTACAGCTAAATAAATCATTCATTAGTAAAAGGAGAAGCAATCTCAACCTAACAAATCAGACGTGTTTCTTATTATTTTACATTGAGTTGAATATTTGACTCTTAACACTTTTCTACATACAAAACACACGTCTCTTGAAGGGTTCTTCATAAGTGCATTATACAAGAACTTAGTATGTCATAAGCACTTAAAGATTTGACATTTAACTGTAGTAGTATGCATGTTGGTTAATTTTCTTATGACCCCATGATGAGTTTGAGAAAAACTGAAAGAATTAGAGTCTCTGGTTCTATTAAATTGTTACATGTATCTTGCTGAAATTTTTGTTCAGTAATTTCTATCCAACTACATAAAGCAAATTTGGAGGGAAAAAATAATAATAAGTAAATAAGAATGATGTCTCCAAATATTTTCCTAGGAAGATGTCCACCATATATTAAATGATAAACCAAAATGTCTGAATACTATACCATTAAATCACATGTACAGTCAGTTCTGTATATCCAACGGTTCCATATCCTGCAGATATGGAAGGCCGATTATCCTACACCATTTTACATATGGTACTTGAGCATCCGAGGATTTTGGTATCCATGGGGAGTCCTAAAACCAATCCCCTGCAGATACAAAGGGACCATCGTATATGCTCATATCTGCATTTTTACGTCTAAAAAATATGTGCTAAATTATTACTGGTGGTAACCTCTGAGTAGGGGGCAAAATTGCCTTCCACTTCATACATTTCTCTGACTGCATTTTTTGCATTCAGCTTACATTAGCTTACATTACTATTGTAAACAGAACAATTTAAACATGGTCTGCCTCTTGGGGTTGGCAACTCACCTGCAGATGAGATAGCCAGTCCTGTTTAAACCATGAGTACAATGGACACCAATAAGTCTGACTATAAAACAGGTGTCCCTGATCACCTACCACATTCCCTCACCTCTTCATCTTGTTTTGTTATTTTCCAATGAATTTAGCACCACCTGACACTCCATATATTTACTTATTTATTTATCTCTCTCCCCCACTAGAACGTAAAGTACGTAAGGGAAAGAACTTTGTTCTTTTCCTACTTCCTAGAACAGTGCCTTCAACTTAGAAGGTGTTATGTAAATATTTGCTGAAAATGAATGTATGAATTCTTTGCCCTTTCACACTACCCTCTAGTCACATCAGAGGCTGCCCCTCCAGAGCAAAAGTTCAAGCCCTGTGCCTTTAGTACCTGTTCCCAATACCTGGGCTGTCCTTTCCTCATTCTGACAAAATCCTCTTCCCCCAAGCCCAGCTCAAATAATGTCTAATCGGTCAGGCCTTCCTCAATTTTTCCTCTATATTCCTGCTGCACTTGATTCTTTTATTATAAGTAATCCACTTATAGTCACTACATGTTTACCTTCCAAGATAACTGTAAGTTGCTACTGAACAAAGACTTCTAGTCACCTCTGTATCCCTGTGCCCTAACAACAAACCTATAAGCCTCTCAGTGTTTACTAAAACAATTTATTTTCTGAGTCTCTACCAATTCTAGGGAGTGGATAGTAGACTCTCCTCCTCTTTATCAGTGAGCCTGGCATCTGTGGGAGGGGCTTATAGGAGAGGAAGCCACCAACGGATCATAGCTAAGGTCCTTAGACTGCAATGGCAGAGAGCATGGTGAAGTTAGCCCACTGCATGCAGAAGACCCACAGATGAGTCAGCATATGCAATGGACTACACTTGGTATAACATGTGAACAATCAAGGTTTACAAATGTGTTCTCATGCACTTGTAAGGATCTTCTAGCCCACGCGGAACAGACAGAACACACACAAAGGAGCCTGGAGGAAGTGAGTAGGCCAGCAGCTGCACCCTAACATCTTAAGAGGTAACATTTCTGTGACTACAGTTAACACAAATCAGATAATTTGCCTCCTTTCTAGACACCCTGGTTATCACAGGTAAGGACAAGCCTTTCAAGTTTTAAAGCTAAAGTACAGGGAAGATCTGTGAATAGGGCTTAAGATGTTTAAGAGCTAGTACCGGCACTAAGCAACCATGTTATAGAATGAAAATTTATCTTGAAATTCCAGTCTCTCCTTCTCTCTCTCACCTCCTATCCCCTATCTTCCCACCTCCATCTCTATTCCTTCTCCCCTACTCCCTGTTTTATGTATATATGTGCATCATTCTATAAATACACGGAATACTTACTGTCTGTTAGATTTATTTAATAAATTGCACATTCCTCAGGCTAAATTTAGAAAGAGGACAAAATGAACACTTTCTCATGTGGTTCAGTGGTGTTCCAAAGAAGAAAGATTCCTCAGTCTTAAAACACGGCAAATACCATGTTCCTTCTGATAGTTAGATGCTAGAAAAAGGCAAGTGGGTCCTTAAAATTCAGACGCTATTAAGACCTACTAACAACAGAGTAGATCTTAAAGCGGAAACAAGGTCCTTAAAATTCAGACGCTATTAAGACCTACTATCAACAGAGTAGATCTTAAAGCGGAAACAAGAAAACACCAGCCTTTTAAGTTCTTCCTGTCTGAAGATAAGTATAAGAGGTGGTAGTATTCTTCCTCACTTGCACCCAAAGGGTAAAAGCAGCAAAAATATCTTGAACACATATGATGAGGAAGCCACTCTTCTGGTCCACTCTCTTTTGTTTTGCTTCTAGGGATCTGTCCCACTCCGAACCTTTGCTTTTTGTTTTCTCTTTTATATACGCTAAGAACCTGAGAGTCTTAACCTTTTCTTCCACATCTCAACCAATAAATAGGACAAAAGAACATTTTTATCTTTTTATGTATTTTCCATTCAAATTTTTTAAAAAGAGGTAAGTAAGCTAGTTCAGTTCATATTTCTCACAAAAATCACTTTCCAAACTCAACTAAATTGTTTGTGACCATAAACAGGAAAAACACTGTACTCTATTAGCACCATCAGACATTTCCACCTTAATGTTACCAAACACAACAGTACGCTGAGAACCTGAGAGTCTTAACCTTTTCTTCCACCTCTCAACCAATAAATAGGACAAAAGAACATATTTATCTTTTTATTTATTTTCCATTTGAATGGAAAATACATACTTATCTCAAATGGAAACTACATACTTATCTCTTTTTTTAAAAAAAAGAGATAAGTAAGCTAGTTCAGTTCATATTTCTCACAAAAATCACTTTCCAAACTAAACTGTTTGTGACCATAAACAGGAAAAACACTGTACTCTATTAGCACCATCAGACATTTCCACCTTAATGTTACCAAACACAACAGGTCTAATGCCAGAACTATTAAAAATGTTAAAAGTCCCCAACCCCACTCAAAATACATACCAAATTTCAGGTAAAGGCAAAAAAAAAAACAGAAACAACTCACCATTATCGTTATTTTCTTTCAACAACCCATTAACAGCACATTGGAATTTAAAAATAGTGTCATCATCTGGCACCTGATGCCCAATTGTACAAATTCTTAAATAAGGAATAGTTTCTGGTAAGTTCTATAAGGCAAAACCATGCAAATATGTATTACTTCATTTGTAAGAAAAGAATAAAAAATTAATTAGAGAAGGCAGACTATAAACCAAGAGAGTACATTAAACTTAGTATGTCAGTCATTCTGATGAGAGCCATTTTTTCCAAAGCTGCTTTAACCAGCATCACCTGATTTTCATTAAAACTGCAGAATGGACAATTACTAGGCATGCAAAAGGAAAAGCAAATCTATGTGAATGAATGCACATGTAACTCAAAATGATATAAACAGTTCTACCTACATTTATCTTCTATCTTACATTTCAAGGGCCATAAAGAGGCTGTGATTTAAGTAGAATAGTAGAATAGAGTCAGAAAAACTTGGATTCAAATTAGGAAATAGAGCAAATTTCAGGCATTGTTGAGAACTGGTATTCTTGGGGTGGGAGAAAGTAGACTATCAATAGAAGACAGAAAAGGATAAGTGAAAATTCTGTAGTTCTGAATTTAAATGGAAAGTAGCAGTATGAACATATGACATATTTTATATTAAAAACATACATATCTCTCAGCTCTGACCACTGAAAAAGTCTAGAAACAACTGATGTCATATCAAAAGGACTCAGGAGTCACTGAGAAGCTCCAACTGGCCAAAGATAGGACCTCAATTAGAATGATAACTGTAACGGAGTCCCCGGTGATATGTATAAATAAATTTAAAAAAATTGGTCACCACTGGAGGATATTTGTGAATCAATTATTTTGAAAACTGTTAAATAAAAGAAGAGGGCTTCCCTGGTGGCGCAGTGGTTGAGAGTCCGCCTGCCGATGCAGGGGACACGGGTTCGTGCCCCGGTCTGGGAAGATCCCGCATGCCGCGGAGCGGCTAGGCCCGTGAGCCATGGCCGCTGAGCCTGCGTGTCCGGAGCCTGTGCTCCGCAACGGGAGGGACCACAAGTGAGAGGCCCGTGTACCGGAAAAAAAAAAAAAAAGAGAATCATGCCTCTCCAACTGGGCAACCAAGTAGTTGATGAGGGGAATCTACTCCTGATAGAAATATACCCAGCTAATAAGTGAAAAAAGAACAACAGAATTCACCAGTTTTTGAAGCCTCAACTGAATTAATGGATGTAGGTATGAATCATCTGTGACTGCTAATATCACAGAAAGAGACAATTATACGTCTCCATGGAAGAACACATCATCACCTATGAAACTCTTGCCAAAACAAAACATGCAAGCTTCATTCTGATCAACTACCAATTTATAGGAAATAAAAGGATTGAAGAATATGTTAACAACACATGGAATGTAATCATCAAAATCTAGATGGGACAAATTACCTGGTTTCTTTAAAAATAAAATTCAAGGAGGAAAAAAAAGTGAGAGAGACATGGAGGGAGAACCTATAGATTAAATAAGACTTCAGAGAGCTAAAAATCAACAGCAAAGTGTGGACCTTATTTGGATCTAATTCAAAATTCTTAAAAACAATTTTTTATGACATTTAGGAGACAACTGTAAATTTGAGCACTCACTGGGTATTTAATATTAAAAAATGATATTAAGGAATAAAAGTCCTATATTTTAAATATACATACCAAAATGTATAGGTGTAATTACATGTTGTCTCGGAGCTGCTTCAAGATACTATGGAATAGGGTGAAACAGGTGGGGGTATAGATAAAACGTGACAGCCATCAGTTGGTAAATATTAAAGCTGGATGTGTTCATGGGTATACAAGGAACACTCACAGTATTTTGTATACTTTTGTATATGTTTAAAATTTGTGATAATTGTTTAAAAACAAGACACTGTAGAAAAGTTTGGCAGTTTCTCAAAGGTTAAATGTACAGCTACCATATATGATCCAACAACTCTGCTACTACCTACACTGCACATCTAAGAGAACTGAAAGCAGGGATTTGAACAAATATTTGTACACCAATGATCATAGCAGCATGATTCACAAAGCTACAAGGTGGAAACAACCCAAATGTCAATCAACCAATGAATAACAAACTATGGCATATACACAGTGGGATTTATTAAGCCAGAAAAGGAATGGCATTTTGTTACATGCTATAACATGGATGAACCTTGAAAACACTAGGTTTAGTGAAATAAGCCAGACATAGAAGGACAAATATTGTAGATTCCACTTACACGAGGTACCTAGAACAGGCAAATTCATAGTGACAGAAAATGGAATAGAGGTTACCAAGGGCTGGTGGGAGGAAAAATGGGGTTGTTACTGTTTGATGGTTACAGAGTTTTTGTTGAGGATGATGAAAAAGTTTTGGTTATAGACACTGGTGAATATATGGGTTTCTGTACTATATCAGAAGGTATTAGGAAAAGAAAGCATAAAACTTAGAGAACAATTGTGTTTTACCATGATGCTTAAACATGCTCAGGCAACTGCTTAAAAAAGTGCTAAAGACATAATGGACATACATTTCTTTCCTTTTAGGCTACTACTATTCTTACTAAAAGCTTACTTCATTTTCAAAATATAGAACATGGAAGCTTATAGAATTTCTTAAGCAT
>NC_041231.1:62244170-62245139 GCF_002837175.3 Physeter macrocephalus
TAAGTCAGTGGATATAAAAGAACTTTCTAAATGGCAAACTGCTATACAAATATTAACGAACATTAGGTGTTACTGTCTTCCAAGGCCATGGAACAGGTCAGAAGAAGGATAATTCTTTTGCACTGGTATGTCCTACATGGGCCAAGAGAATATATGGGTTTCTGTACTATATCAGAAGGTATTAGGAAAAGAAAGCATAAAACTTAGAGAACAATTGTCTTTTACCGTGATGCTTAAACATGCTCAGGCAACTGCTTAAAATAAGTGCTAAAGACATAATGGACATACCTTTCTTTCCTTTTAGGCTACTACTATTCTTACCAAAATTAACTTCATTTTCAAAATATAGAACATGGAAGCTTATAGAATTTCTTAAGCATATCTAGAGCCTACTGCCAAATACTATAGTTCAATTCATATCTTTAATCTCATTTTGAAACAGCAATTAGAAATGTGTATTTAAGGAAACCACTAGCTTCCCTTTTTGAACCCATGAAAGAAGGCCAGGATTCACCTTACCATAAGATGATAAGCACTGAATTACTATGAATTATTACAGTATCAGAAAGAAGGTCATTTTCAATTACGGGTTCCATTTACCTCTGGCTTATAATAGCGGCGAGTATATGTTAAGTCAATAAGCAGCACAAGTTCTTCATTCTATTCTTGGAGTTTGTTAAAAAAAGATCCAAGGGGGAAAAACATTCTTCTGGAGCAAGATTCTTTTCAAAACTCTGTCAAAAAGAATAAAATAAGAAAGAACATGTGTTTAAAATCCTTTATTATATTATCCATTTATTCAAACCGTGTGATGCTAACATATGAGATTCAAAGTAAAGTTTCCTCCTCTGGAATTTACAAGCGGTATTTCAATCCTTTCCTCCAGAGAGATTAGACACAAGAAAATAAGCTCACTTCTATATATTTATTTCTATGTTTGTTTATTTCATGTTGGTCTCCTAACCAGAC
>NC_041231.1:62245165-62252055 GCF_002837175.3 Physeter macrocephalus
TATATATTTATTTCTATGTTTGTTTATTTCATGTTGGTCTCCAAACCAGACTTTAAACTCCCAGAAGGCAGGGACCACATCAACTTTGCCTACCACTGTATTGCCAGCTCCAAGCAGAATGCCTGTAAATAGACACATAAATGAATATTTCTTGAATATCTACCTATATGAAGGATGGCTTTCACTGCTAAATATTCTTTTAGGTATTTGCCTTATTAATGTACTCTGTTCCATTGATCTGTTTGGCTATTCAAGTGCCAGCAACACACTTTTTTTTAAATTAGTAGACTAGTTTTAGAGCAGTTTGAGATTCACAGCAAAACTGAGCAAAATGTACACAGTTCCCACTTATACCCTCTCTCCTTCATCCCACACAGCCTTCCCCATCATCGACGTGCCATACCAGTGTGCTTCATTTGTTAGAATTCATGAACCAACACTGACACATCATTATCAAAGTCCATAGTTTATGCATTCATGGTACAAGTAACTGACTATTTCTTTATTTCTAGTATAGTCATCCCCAAACATTTACATACTGAGATACCTATTAGTTTCTTATAAATTACTTTATTCTTTATTTATAGTTAGGGCATTCCATTATTTTTTTTAATTAAGTACAAAAGTAGGTTGTATTTATCTATGAATTCCATTTCTGGATAGTAAAGGAGGTATGAAAAAGTATTTGCTATAGAAAGGGAAAATGGAGTACGACGGGGTTGAGAGCCAGGGCTCTATATGGTGAATTCAGATTTCTGGAAGCATACGGTATTAACTTTCGCTTACCCTTTTTAAAGGAACTTTGAAAGCAATGAAATGAGTCCCAGTCATCCGCTGTCCAACTGGGAGATAATTTTTCCACCTATTAATATATTTTTTGTTAGGCAAATTTTATGTTAGGCTGTCTCCCTGCATAGGATGAATGCGCCTTGAAAATGGAAATCATATCCCTCTATACTAGGTCCCTCTTCTTTCTGTTTTGCATTTTGCTGCTCCACTTATTCAAGCCCCCCAGTAATAACCTATACTTCCCTTGTTCCTGTTTTCCCATCTTGAAAACAGATAAAAGGCAACTAAACAATGCAAAGGTCTCAACAAATAAGGGATATCTAGAACCAGAGATGCCCAGAACTTCTGTATCCCTGATAAAACTTAGCCCAGTGTTGACTACTAAGGTATCGTTAATACATGCGTGTTGACTGAAATAGTTTAAACTCAATTCTTCCCCTTCACAGTTTATTTTTAGTCCTCATACAAAACGTGATAATAAAATTCCTTAATGCTAGGAATCACAGTGAAAAATAATATCTGAACTGACTTCTGTAAGATGAGTTAGAACTAAGGTTAATTCATTGTATCTGAAGCATAGAAACTGAGGGCAAAAGTGGCACAAGATGAGGCTAGAGAAGCAGAGAGGATTCTAGACCACGCAGAGTCCTAAAGGCCAACAGTTTGTTTTCTCTTCTCAAAACAATGTTTTGGAGCGATGTTTATGAGCAATGTTCCAACTTGCTTTGAAGGTTTCTTGTGTGAAGAATGGATTGGAAGGAAACAAGAAATATGGACGCTAGTTAGGACCTAATTGCAACCGACAGGCAAGTTCAGTATTAGATGTTGAGGAAGAGTTGACAGATTCAAAAGAAATTCAGGAGATAAACTGAAGCGGGCTTAATGGGGTATGAGATGGAGGAAAGGAAGGTCTTACGGAATTAAAGGGTTTACTGCACACCTGAGCAAAGTCTCGGAATTAATCATTTGAACGTACAGAGGTAGATCTCTCAAATGACACCGGTTAGGAAGCAACAGTACGCCCTTTATAATTCCTAGAGACAACACAAATCAACTGTTTCGATGGAAAATTCGGCGGTACCGGTGCGTTTTTTCACTCAAACTTAGTTCCAGTTCCTCTTACTCACATTTTCTGTGCCAAAACAACACAGCTTGAGGAATTGAAGGGGATTTTATTTTGGTAATTAAGGAGTGTCCCCACCACTGACAGTCCCATCTTCAAAAGCAGTCCCTCTGCATTTTACCCGAGGAGCAATGGCTAGAGCCTCCCTTTTAAAACCATGGGGGGAAATCAGAACATCACACACCGTCGCTTTCAGCTACTGTGAACTGAGCCGCGAGACGACCAATACCCCCTAGCACAGGGCGGACGGGGCAGCGCGCGGGGGCAACAGTGACAGGAAACAGCACAAGAGACGAAGCCCAGGCCCAGGGGCTCTGAGCTCCACCCGCAAAGCCCAGGGGCCAAGGCGTATTACCTTTCCGGGATGTGCTTTCCGCCCTTCCTCTTGGCCGATGAACGTCCGGAAAAGCCGCGATCCTGACCCCAGCGCCCAAGGGCATGATGCCACTGGCTCATGTGACCCCCAAGATGCCGCCCACCCAACGCCACGAGGGCCAAAGCCGCCAACCCGGCGCCCCCGGTGCCAGAACAAGGCCCCGAACCACAGTCGCCTACGCACAAACACACGCAGCTCGCTGACCGCCTCTACTGCGCATGCGCCACCGCCAGTCGAGATGACGTCATCACGCCGGCCGACTGAGACGCTTGATTAGTAAAGAGGACTCGGACGCCTGCAATTCCCGGCTATGCCGGAGGATGGAAGCAGAGGTCTATTAGTTCGTGTGTGTACCCTTCAGAATTCCAATCATAAGGGACATGGCAAGTTGTCCCACTCTCCCAGTTTCTTGTGTGGTTCTTTCAGATATTTCCCAAGTGCTTACGTTCACACTTGTTGTATCTTGTATGTAAGTATTTGTACGTAATGGATATCCTGTATTTTATACAAAAGCAGCATACTATACATAGTCTACAATCTGTCTTGGATAGTGATTTTCCCAGTCAATCTGTGCGTACATCCATTCTCTTCTCTTTAATAGCTGCGTAACATTACATAATTTACATGGCCAGTGCAATATTGATGGACTTTTAGTTTTTTTCAGTTTGGGGGTTTTTGGTTTGTTTTTGGTTTTGGTCCTCTGTTACAGATAGGCTGCAATGTGAACCTCTTTATACATGTATATAGCTATATATAAATTTCTAGACATAGAATTTCTAGAATGAAAGAGATGCAAACTTAAAACATTGAAACATTTTCAATCAATCTAGTCTGCCTTATCAACCTTCGAAAATATTCTATCAACTTATACTCCACTCACAGTGAAACATTTATTGGGTTTCTGTTATGTGCCTGGTATCATTCGGGAGGTTGACAGTATGTATTTACATTTTACACAATACCAAAAAATGCCTGAGAGAGATAAGAGTGGAGCTCAAGTATAACATTTGCTCACAATATCAGGCATAGTGATCTGTACCCGTTAGAAAAACTATGAACCCTGCCACAAGTGGAACAGCAAAGAACAGCATGTCCTACAGTAGGTCTGAAGGTATAATAGCATACTAAATTCCATTGTTATTTATAATAAGAAATGTTTTTTGTTAATTTTACTTTTTAGTTTCTAATTTCTGAAAGTATCTTACATACACTGTTAGTAAACTTCACAACCATTTGAGCTGGGTAAACGGAGTCAGGAAAGTAAGAATTATTGAACGACAAATGAATGAATGAGTAAAAAGGTCACTAGCTTTAACGTATCGGGGACAGTCATAGTCTAACCAAGTTTCAATCCACAAGCATTTATTTACAATTCCGAAAACTTCCACATAATTACAAATGGGACAATATTAGTAAATTACTATTTGGATAAAGAAAAGATACATGTTAGCTCAACATAGTTTACAAACTTACAATTAGGCACATTCAATTTGGTGCTAAGTCATATAATATTCTTTTGCAATTTATGAAAAATATCCAATAGGCATGTAATGGCCAAAAAGTACAAATGATACAAATATCTATAGACATGACAATGTACAAATTGTGACATAAATCTATCAGAAACTAGAAAATCTATGTTGGTCTTATAGCCAGCTTGCTAAAAGATACAGGCTTTGGTGGGGAACACACAAAAATCCAGACCTGGCCATAACAGCGTTTCCAGAAAGTATGGGAACTAGCAAAGTCTAAGCCTCTGGATGGGAGTAGGTCCAACATGAGATAAAACAATGCCGTAATGGGTATGTAGTATGCTGGGATGGAAAATATAGGAGCAAAGGATATTTGGAGAATCAGACAGCTAAGTATTTGACACTAATTAAATCTACCAGTATCTGATAGGGCCTCAGGAACCATGCAAATGTTTGAGGGATTCCAGTATTTAAATAAATCACAATGTGACAATGGGAAGAATTAAGGAGAGCCTCAGGGGTAGATGAACTGGGAATGTTACACCACTACAGGTCTCAGTTAACCTGATGGGTTCAAAATGAAGGAGGTGTGTATACAGGACAAGACAATACCCTAACTATCAGAATAAAGGTTTAGGTCAGGGTAGGGCCTGATGTTCCTTAGTGTTGAAATAGAGCTCTTTAGTTTCTTCCTCCTACATGTAAGATTCTTTTAGAGGTTAAGATGATGCTGAGCCTGCAAGCTAAAGTTAAATGGCTGGAACTAGGGAGAGAAAATAAGTTACATAGGCTCGGAACCAGGAAAAACCTAACTAAGGGTCTGCCTAAATCGAATTGAATGTTGGAACTGAATATTTTAATAGGTAAACATTTTACTGATACCAAAATGTGTCTTGCCACACTTCCCCCAATCTCACACCACCCACTCTAACCTGCAGTAGCTATGGGTCCCTTGATTTCCATGGAAATATAGAGAAATGAGATACTGATCTGGCTTGCAGGTATTTAGTAAGTTGTTAGCCTCACATCACATACTAGTATCATGTAAGTACCACCAAGTGAAGGGAATTTGATTAGTATAACTTTTAACCTCCCTGCTCTTATACTCACTGACACTGGCTAGGTGAAGTGACCTACTTGACTGGCAAAGTTGGGGAGAATAACTGGCCATGCTTTGCTAAGCTCTTCTTTCCTTCATCTTGGGAGTGAGTCTGGTGATAGAGAGACAAAAGTTCTCTGCTCCACTGTGGACATGCCCCTTTCACATGGGTTTGCCTGGAGCCAACTTGCTGCAACAAAGTGGGTAAGTCTGGATAATTCTAGAATTCAGCTGACAGACTCACTTGGCTGTCTCATGAAGCCCCATTTTCCAACATGGGCTCTAACAGTGACAAGTGACATAATGTGTGGGCTCCAGTGAAAAATGAAAATATAGTGCCTCTTGTTCAAACTGCAAAGAAGAAGTGTTGCTGAAAGTATTTGCACTGGGGTGCATAGTGTCCTCCCCAAATTCATGTTCACCTGGAACCTGTGAATGTGCCCAAGTAAATTCTTTTTTCAGATAGAATTGAGATAAGATGACATCATACTAGATTAGGGTGAGCCCTAAGTGGGTTCTGTGGGTTGTGCTCTCTTCTCTTTTTCATATATGTCATCTTTTTCAGCAGAAGTGTTTGGCTAATATTGGGAAGTCACACGAGTAAGAAAGGATATGATAAGATTCCTTGGATATTCTTGTTTCTTAAAACACAACTGCTTTCTTTCTGTGTTAGCAGTAAGTTCAGATTCAAATGGAAAGCATGGCCTCCCGGAGCTGTTAACACCTTCACTTAGTCTTGGATGTGCCCAGTAGCACAGAATTCTGGTGGAACTCAGTAAGACTCCAAATGGGTACCAATTAAGCATGTCATGGAAAGCACACCATAAGCAGGGTAAAAACTAGATGTGAATACGGCAGCAGGAATTGTGGTAGACACACATATTGCACATGTCTCCTCTGCTCATGGGTATATTTTACTGTCCCATAAACTTTACTTACAAAACGTAAGTTCAAAGATAAAATCATTAAGAATTTCAAGACAGCAATAGCAGAGCATGAAACCAAGCAAGCGTGGGGCCCTTCTGAGCATGGTTCATGCCGGACTTGATCAACTGGTAAAAGAGCCCAGGCTCTGAGATACCCACACCATGTCAGTGACAGATGTCAAAGCTACAGATATTGAAGGAGCACTCAATGCCACTCAGGCACTGAAAGCCTTGTCACTGAGAATGAACCAAAATGTAAATGTAGGAGGAAAATTTATGGACTTTTAGGACTTTGTATTTTTAACCCACATTAACAAGAAAACTTCATTTCAAAAGAAAGTGTGAGGTCTTCAAGTTTGCTTTGGTTATTGAGGGTCCTTTGTGGTTACATATCAATTTTGGAGTTGTTTCTTTTATTTCTGCAAAAATAGGGGATTTTGATAGGCATAGCATTAAATCTGTAGGTAGCTTTGTGTAATATGGACATTTTAACAATAGTTCATGAACATGGGATGTCTTTCCATTGATTTATGTCTTCCTTAATTTCTTTCAATAACGCTGTAGTTTTCAGTGTACAAGTCTTTCATGTTTTGGTTAAGCTTATTCTTAAGTATTTTATTCTTTTTGATGCTATTGTAAATGGAATTTTTCTCCTAATTTCTTTTTCGGATTGTTCATTGTTAATGTGCAGAAATGCAAGTGATGCGTATATGTTGATTTCCTATTCTGCAAACAAACTTTGCTAAGTTGTTTTATTAGTTCTAATAAATTTTTTGTGAACTATTTAGCATTTTCTACATTTTTTTCAATAGTTTCCCTTTCAGCCTAAGTGTATCCTTAAATCTAGGGGACATTTTGACCTCCATCTTAGGCTTTCATCTTAATTCTCAACTTCTTCAGAGTCTTAGTTGGTTAGTGTTCTCCTTATTGTTTGCCACTTTGGAGAATCCAACACAATGTTCTACTCAAGGTGAGATCTCTTTTCTCTTCCACCTCTGAACCTGAATATCACTTATTACTTACTTCATTCTCTTAGAACTTAGCATTCGAAGTTTAAATGGTGATCTTTCTTAAAGGAGGTCAATATGCTCACCGAATTCAAGAC
>NC_041231.1:62252393-62268248 GCF_002837175.3 Physeter macrocephalus
GTAAAGAACACTGACAAGAAATATCACAGTGCTGGTTGCTATGATCATCTTTTCATTTTCCATTACAGTTCTTTATATTATCTTCATGGGATTTCACTGAAGTTATCAAGGTTTCTTAATAGTCAAATTAAAAATCAAAATCCCTTGAAATGCCAATACAAAGAAAAATGAGTCAGAACATAAAAAAATGTTTTAGAAAAGTTGACAACATATATTCTTTGCTCATTTCTCTTTTTGAGAGAAGTTCCATCTTATTCACAACCACATGTACAATAGACTGAATAAGATACAACCCCATCACTCAATGGTGATAAAAAAAGGAAAGACAAGCTGGTTCCCAGAAAATTCCTCTATTTACAACCACATGTACAATAGACTGAATAAGATACAACCCCATCACTCAATGGTGATAAAAAAAGGAAAGACAAGCTGGTTCCAGAAAATTCCTCTATTTCTTCCTAGTATCTTGTTCATCTGGCCAAAAAGAGCATTTTGAAATATTCTCTAAATATTTGTATTTTATTTTACAATAATTTGCTTATTTATCTCAGTGTAAATATTACAAACGCATGAGAAATATTTGAACATTTGGCATTTGACTATTCCTATCTATTTCCTGAATGTTTCCTTTGTGTCCTATGATGATCTTTTGGGATAGAGAGTACATACCACTCTCATACTCCCCAGACTCTACAGCCCCATACACATGCAAAATACCTTGTGGGGATGTGTTAACATACACTTGGTTGAGGCAGGAAGGCTATAGAGTACATCGTTTTTACACCTCAACATTTTAAGTGTTTTTGGAAAGTAACCCTAATTTGAGTGAAAGTTCCATCGATTTATCAAATGCATTTCAGGTATACCTAGGTATGTCCAGTAAAATGGTAAGGCTATATTACTGGGAGACTATTTACATGAGCAAGTGAAAAGAAATCTTTGAAAGAATATATTATAACCAACAGTCAGATATAATAAGTCAATCAAATAGAATGTAGATCCCAGAAACATATCCACACATATAAGGACAACTGATTTTTCAACAGAGTTGCAAAGCCAATTTTGAGGAGAAAGGATAGTCTTCTTGAGAAATGCTGCTGGAAGCATGTAGTACATGGATATTGTGTCTAGATAGCCATATGCAAAAGTATGAACTTTGATCCCTACTTCACACCATGTAACAATTAACTAAATGTAGATCAAAACAGAAATCTCTAAAACTTGGACAAAATCTTTTTGACTTTGTGTTAAGCAAAGGTTTCCTAGAGATGACACCAAAAACAAGATCCATAAAAGAAAAAAAGTGATAAATTGGGTTTCATCTTTGGAAGCCATTATTAATAAAAGAAAGCCACAGGTTGGAAGAAAATATTTACAAATTATATACCTGAAAAGGCTTGTGTCTCTAACACGTATATAACTCTCAAAATTCAGTAATTTGAAAAATTTTTTAAATTAACAATATGGGTAACAATATTTAAAAAGAGATCCTTCCAAGGAGGTGTACGGATGCAAATAAGCACATGAAGTTGCTCACTGTAATCAATTATTAGCTAAATGAAAATGAAAGCCCCAGGAGATACCACTACACACCTATTGAATGGCTCAAATTAGAAAAGTCCAACCACACCAAGTATTGGTGAGGCAGTGTAGGAACTGGAAGTCTTTTACACTGTTAGTGGGAAGGAAAATGGTACAGTCACTTCAGTTAACAGTTTGCTGTTTCTTTATAAGTTGAACATACACCTACCATATGATCCAGCCTTTCTGCTCCTAGATACTTATGCAAGAAAAATGAAAGCATATGTTCATACAAAGACTTGTACATGGATCATCATAGCATCTTTACTTTTAATAGACAGAATTGTAACAACCTCAAGCACCCATCAACAGGAAAATGAATAAACGCACTGTGGTATACACATACAGTGAAACACTACTCAACAAAACAAAGTGATAAACTATTGATACCCACAAAAATATGAATTACTCTCAAAATAATTACATTGAGTGAAAGGAGCCAGATACAAGAGTCCTCACTGTGTGAATCCCTTTATATAAATTTCTAGAAAAATGCAAACACATCTCTAACGATAGAAAGCATATCAGTGGTCACTTGGGGATGTGGAGGGGTGGAATGTGAGGGAAAAAAGGGGCTTTATGAATGAGGCATAAAAACACTTGCAAGTGCTGGATATGTTCCTTTTCTTGATTGTGTTGGCAGTTCCACGGGTATATGCATATTTCAGAACTTAAATTGTGTTCTTTAAGTATGTGCAGTGTACAGTGTGTCCGTTATATTTAACAGAGCCATTAAAAAAAGGCTAAGAACAGACGTTTGTCTCAACAAATAAAGGTAGCAAAGAACAGAACAGTCAAGTACAGTATGATCTCTGTCAGTTGAATTTTCCTATAGTTTATTTCCCTCAAAAAATATATCCCAGTTCTTAAAAGAGATGGGACTCTTAATAAAAGGTAAAAAAAAAAACCCGGCAAAGCCATCAGCAGGGTGAGCTCCAGCTACTTTTCAATTATGAGACACTAGGTGCACGGTGCAGACATGCTAGGATGTTTGTTCTTCCTGCCCAATATTTTAGAGAGGATATGAAACACCCCGTTAAATGCCTGCAAGTGATGGCCAGAGTGGAGTTTGGAGAATGATGGCTGTGATCTTTAATATGGTTGTGCCTTTGTAGAGTCTCACTCAGAATTTCCAGTGTAATTTTGGAGTAAACTTTTGTTTTTTGGCTGATATATATGTCTAACTTACCTCAAGAATATATCCACGTAGACTTGAAGTTAGGGACCAGCTGGTGTAAATCTGTGTGGTTATCTCCTGTCCTAACCTTTTAGCTTCTTTTTTTTCCTTGATTGTAGTTAAGCTTCATCTTGCCACAGGGCCTTTGTATTTGCTGTTCCCATGTTTTGAAAATATTATTTCCAGAAAAATTTTCCATAAATGATTCCTTTCTCTTTTTTTTTTTTTTTTTTTTTAAGATATTTTTTCCTTGAATGTCCTACTAGCCTAACTTAGTCCCAATTTATCAGATTACCTTACTTCTTTCACAGAATAATAATAAAAACAAATATTATCTTTGGTGTCTCTTGTATTCAGATTCAGCGGCCATGGCTCACGGGCCCAGCCGCTCCGCGGCATGTGGGATCCTCCCAGACTGGGGCGCGAACCCGGTTCCCCTGCATAGGCAGGCGGACGCGCAACCACTGCGCCACCAGGGAAGCCCCCCCCTTTCTCTTCTTTGACACTCATCTCTTAAAGATATTTTTTCCTTGAATGTCCTAATAGCCTAACTTAGTCCCAATTTATCAGATTACCTTACTTCTTTCACAGAATAATAATAAAAACAAATATTATCTTTGGTGTCTCTTTGTATTTAGATGAACTTCTTCCCAAACAACCCAACCCCCCACAGTGACAGAGGTTGTTACCTTTCTTATTCCTTATTCTGGGTCTTAGAACTGTGTCTGGCATGTAGTAATCACTCGAGGTCTGTTGACTGTGTAAAGAATATGTGAGTAGATGAACAGATTTGGAGTTATTTGAGGTTACTCTTAATGATGGCTGGTGTTGGTGATTAAATTAAAATTGTAGGTTTTAGAGTTCGAAGTGATCTTGCTGAGTCTCACAGCTACAGTAAAACTCTCCGTACTGTAGTATCCCTGACAGATGATCAAGTCTGAGCTTGAATAACACTATATGAAAGACCCTAACCAGGGCAACCTCCTAGCTTTCTTCAAGTAGATCACAACCTTCCATGGGAGTTTGCTCCCTATTATTCAGCTGTAATTAGGAGAAAACGGTTTCATTTACCCAGAATCATCTTCTCTCAGTCTCCTTGTTCTAGTTCCTAGAGAATAGACAGGACAGAGTTTCCTCTAAATTACATCCTTTGGGCTTGCATTCCTGCTTGTAACAAAATAAGCACCATGCTATGGCAAAATTCCCCTTGATTGTCTGCCACTTGTTGCTACAATCCTTGTTAGTGTTTAGAAAAAATTTGTCTTAATGTTCCACATTATAATTGATGGAGTACAGAAATAAAAGAGATCTCGGGGTTATGTCAGAAGCAATCAGACAGATATTTTAACTTACCCTTTTAATGTATTTAATTCTGACACTGTGAGGAATTGAGCAGTATAGTCACCGCTTTTTTGCCATTGCTGAAAAAAATGTATTTATGGTGAAGTTTATGGTCACTTTGAAAGCATTAGCTGATGGGCGAATTGTCAGCTACATCTTAGAGCTCTGAGCATTTCTCAAAAAGTTGTGATACGAAACACCTCTGCCTTTTCTTGTATTTCTGTTATGTTCAACTACTTCACAAAAAGCATTCTTCATATTACTGAAATATTGATGGGCTTAGTTGAAATTCTTTTGGGTCCTAAGGGACCAACATGTGTGCATACTAGTGTCGAGTTACACAGAGCCTGGATGTTTGGCTCCAGACTGAAAGCCCCATGGAGTCGTTTTTTCACATCTGATCACCAATGTGTATGAATGGGAGAAAACCAAAGTTCTGGTTTGTTCGATCAAGGGCAGCCACACTCCTTTTACTTTTGCTGCGACAAGCAAGTAAAGAGGTGTAAAATATCTGAAAAAAGCCTCTTAGGGTTTGGTAGAACGCTTAAGTGGGATGTAGAGAATATACAACAAAAAGAAAAGCAAGTGAGTACTGTTGGCAAACTTTTTCAAGGACAGCTAACAAAATAATAATAGTAGCAACAACAATAGTAGGATTGATTTTAAAATACTTAAGAGTGGCATGGATTCCTAACCACTCTACATGTATTAACTCTACACCACAACTCTGTAAAATGGGTGAGGTTATTAAGCCCTTGTTTTTCAAAGAGGAAGTGAAACACAAAGAAGTACCACTCCAGAATTCCCACCACTAATAAGTGGTGGAGCTGGGGAAAAAAGATCCAGGAAAATTAATTTCAGAGTTAGTGCTCTTAACCAATACGTTATGTCCCACAGGTAATATTTGCACATTTTGAAATCACTTTACAAATACTATTTTTACCCCTAAAATACACAGGGAATACCCAGGGAAACTGGCATTATAATTAATTTTATTTCTTTGCCAATAATCTGTTAACTTTTGGCAGTTCAGTATCCTTCCCCAACTTCTTAAAAATTCAGCCTACAATCCAAAAGACTAAGGGCTAGTGAAAATAAATGTCTTGTAAATTCAGTTCAAGAGAGCACCTAAAAACTAATCTCCCTGAATGTAAAAGAGAAAGTAAAAGAAAAGAAGAGACAAGAAGCCCAAACCCTATGATTAAGCTCCACGTTGTTAGGTAAAGGGGCATTTAATTAATGCTTCTTTAATACCTTGTGCACAGAGGCATGGCTCTACAGAAGCCAAGGAGTCTCCCTTTCATCACTGATTCATGGTATGCTTCTGGCAGGGTCACTTCCTTCTTTGAGCCTCAAAGCTTTTCATCAATACAGTGAGGGAAATGGAACAAGGTCAGATCTCACAAGCCAGCTCTCATGTTCTCTCATGTTACCTGTGAGTCTAGGTAAGTGCCAAAAGTCTTTAACATGACAGATTATATTAACCATATATATTAACAATATATATTAACTATTTCTCTTCTCCTGATTTTTACATAATTTCTAAAACATAGTAGAATAGTAGAAAAGAAGAAATACCACACTGAAAAGTAACTGATACACTAACTTTTCATTCTCCTTTCACTGCCAATTCAGCCAAAAGCCTTCTGTAGAATTCTGATGCAGACCATGAAAACACACTGTAAGTGTTCCAAAGTCTTTTCCATATTTGGTAACCCTGTGATTTCCATTGGCAGAACTATCTTGGACTGTCATCTGAAAATCTATCAAAAAGAAATTAAGTAATAGGAATTCATATCAATGGTACTGGAGAAAAAAATCCTTGAATTTATCTTACTGTGTGAAACTTCATCCATGTACAAAATCAACAAGAAATGTTAAACTTTAAAGGCAACATATTCCCATGAATAGAAGGGAGAGCACAACACCAATAATATACAGAGCTAACATTATGTACGTACACATATATACAAGTGGTCTTGAAATATATTCCAATCAGCATTAGGATAATTCATTGGTTACTGACTGTCCAGTCAGTTTAAGTCATAAAGGATTCCTGAGTGACTGCATAACTTTATGAAAGGATCTACCTAACTATAGCTGTCTTTTGCTGCAATTAGGTTAGATGGCAATAATATGCATAGAGAATGGCAATTGTGAATTCCTGTCTTCCCCAAATTGAAGACACTCGTTAAGGTACAATTTTCCCCAAGACTGCAAGCGATTTATCCATACTATACTAAATGGCAATTCTGAATTCCTGTCTTCCCCAAATTGAAGACACTCGTTAAGGTACAAGTTTCCCCAAGACTGCAAGTGATTTATCCATACTATAGTAACTGAGACTGTGTCTTACCATTCTTGTTTGTTAAAGGAGATACCAAGGCTAACTTTGAGTAGAGTAATAGCAGGACACTTAGAAAATACTTTCAGGTTAAGTTTTGTAAACAAAGTACAGTGATTACCCACAAAAAGCAAATCAGCTCACTTAGTATTGCAAGAAATGCCTTCAAACATTTTCATTGCCACTAAAGGAATTTAAAACAACTGTTGGATATATTCCCTTGCGGAATGCCATTTGTACACTTATTCCTAATAGGACCTGTTATTTTAAATGCAAACTCATAGTATAAGGCTCAGAATTGATACCCAGTATTTTTAGTATTTTATTTATTTTACGGAAGGAACCACCTCACACCAGAAGCCCACTTCACAAAGGGGATGAGGAACCCTGCAGTAACGAAATCACAACAATGGGGTCCACATCACAGAGTTTATTTATTTTACAGAAGGAACCACCTCACACCAGAAGCCCACTTCACAAAGGGGATGAGGAACCCTGCAGTAACGAAATCACAACAATGGGGTCCACATCACAGAGGGGATGAGGAACCCAGCAGGAACTATGTCATACCAAAAGCCCACATCAGAAGGCATGAGGAACCAAGAAGGAACCACTTCACAGCAAAGGCCCCACGTCACAAAGGGATGAGGAAACTAGAAGGAACAACCTCACACTTCATTGTACTCATCATAAAGGGGATGAGAAACCCAGCAGGAACCACCTAAAACCAAAGGGCCTGAATCACAAAGGTGATGAGGAACCCAGCAGGAAACACCTCACACCAAAAGCCCACATCACAAAGGGGATGAGGAACTCAGCAGGAACCACCTCACACCAAAGGGCCCAAATCACAGAGGAGTTGAGGAACCCAGCAGGAATGACCTAACACCAAAGGGCCCACATCTCAAAGGGAATGAGGAACCCAGCAGGAACCATGTCACACAAAAAGCCCACATCAAAAGGGATGAGGAACTAAGCAGGAACCACTTCACACCAAAGGGCCCAAGTGAAAAAGGACATGAGGACCCCAGCAGGAACCATCCCACACTTCATCATCCTCATCACAAAGGGGATGAGTAACTCAGCAGGAACCACCTAACACCAAAGGGCCCACATCACAAAGGGGATGAGGAACTCAGCAGGAACCACTTCACACCAAATGCCCACATCAGAAAGGAAGAGGAACGAAGCAGGAACCACTTCACACCAAGGGCCCACGTCACAAATGGGATGAATAACCGAGCAGGAACCACCTTACACATCATTGTCCACATCATAATGGGGATGAGAAACGCAGCAGGAACCACCTCATAGCAAAAACCCACGTCATAAATGAGATGGGGAATGCAGAAGTAACCACCTCACACGTCAGCATCCACATCACAAAGAGGATGAGGTACCCAGCAAGAACTACCTCACACGAAAGCCCACATCACAAAGGGGATGAGGTACCCAGCAGGAACCGCCTCACACTTCATGGTACTCATGATAAAGGGGATGAGAAACCCAGCAGGAACCACCTAACACCAAAGGACACACATCCCAAATGTGATGAGGAACCCAGCAGGAACCAACTCAAACCAAAGAGCTCACATCACAAAGGGGATGAGAAACCGGGCAGAAACCACCTCACACCAAAGGGCCCATATCACAAAGGAGTTGAGGAACCCAGAAGGAATGACCTAACACCAAAGGGCTCACATCACAAGTGATATGAGGAACCCAGCAGGAATATCTCACACCAAAAGTCCCACATCACAAAAGGGATGAGGAGACCAACAGGAAGCGCCTCACACCAAAGATTCCACATCAAAAATAGGATGAGGAAGCCAGGAGGAGCCACCTCACACCAAAGATTCCACATGAAAAGGGGAAGAGAAACCTAGCAGGAACCACATCACTTCAAAAGCACACATCACAGGGATGAGGAACCAAGCAGGAACCACCTCACACCAAAGGACTCACATCACAAAGGGGATAAGGAACCCATCAGGAACAATGTCACAACTGAAGCCCACATCACAAGGGGATGAGGAACGCATCAGGAACCACCTCACACCAAAGGGTACACATCGGAACAATGTCACAGCTGAAGCCCACATCACAAGGGGATGAGGAACGCATCAGGAACCACCTCACACCAAAGGGTACACATCACAAAGGGGATGACGAACCCAACAGGAACCACATCACACCAAAAGACTACATCACATAGGGGATGAGGAACCCATCAGGAACCAACTCACAACAAAATGTCACATCAAAAAGGGATGAGAAACCCAGCAAGAACCACCTCACACCAAAAGCCCACATCACAAAGGGGTGAAGAAACCAGCAGGTACCACATCACACCAGAAGCTAAAATCACAAATGGGAAGAGCTAACCAGCAGTAACCACCTCACACCAAAGGGCCCACATCACAAAGGGAATGAGGAACCCAGCAGGAAACATGTCACACCAGAATCCCATATCACAAGGGATGAGGAAGCAAGCAGGAACCACTTCACACCAAAGGGCCCACGTCACAAAGGAGATGAGGAACCCAGCAGGAACCATCTCACACTAAAGGTCCCACATCACAAATGACATGAGGAACCCAGCAGGAACCACCTGACAACAAAAGCCCACATCACAAAGGGGATGAGGAACCCAGCAGGAACCACGTCACACCAAATGTCCACATCACAGGGTAAGAGGAACCAAGCAGGAGCCACCTCACACCAACAGCCCACATCACAAAGCTGATGAGGAATGCAGCAGGAAACACCTCATAGCAAACGCCCACGTCACAAAGGGGATGAAGGACTCAGAAGTAACCACCTCACACCTCAGCTTCCATATCACGTAGGAGATGATGAACGCAGCAGAAACCACCATATACCAAAAGCCCACGTCACAAAGGGGATGAGGAACGAAGCAGGAACTAATTCACACAAAAGTCCACATCACAAATGGAATGGGGAACCCAGCAGGAACCACCTCACACCAAAAGTCCTACATAACAAATGATATGAGGAACCCAGCAGGAACAACCTCACGCAAAAAGGCCCACATCACAAAGGGGATAAGCAACCCAGCAGTAACCACCTCACACCAAAAGGTCACATCAGAAAGGGGATGAGGAACCCAGCAGTAACCACCTCACTCCAAAGGGCCCATATCACAGAGGGGATGAGGAACCCAGCAGGAACCATGTCACACAAAACCCCACATCACAAGGGATGAGGAACCAAGCAGGAAGCACTTCAGAGCAAAGGGCCCACGTCAAAAAGGAGATGAGGAAACCAGCAGGAACCACCTCACTCTTCATCGTACTCTTCATAAAGGGGATGAGAAACCCAGCAGAAACCACCTAACACCAAAGGGCCCACATCACAAAGCTGATGAGGAACCCAGCAGGAATCAACACACACAAAAGGGCCCACATCACTAAGGGGATGAGGAACCCAGCAGGAACCACCTCACACCAAAAGCACACATCAGAAAGGGGATGAGGAACCCAGCAGTAACCACCTCACTCCCAAGGGCCCACATCACAGAGGGGATGAGGAACACAGGAAGTACCACATCCCACCAAAAGCCCACAACACAAGGGATGAGGAACCAAGCAGGAACCACCTCACACCAAAGGGGATGAGGAACCTAGCAGGAACCACCTCACAGTTCATCGTAATCATCATAAAGGGGATGAGAAAACCAGCAGGAACCACGTCACACCAAATGCCCACATCACAAGATAAGAGTAACCAAGCAGGAAACACTTCACATTGCAAACGGCCACTCTGGAGAAGTGTATGGTTTTCCCTAAAACACCTGTAAAACACAGCTATAGAGCATAGGGCACTTCCACTCATGGCCGTATATCTTGGGAAAACCAAATATTGACAGGACACAGGCACTGCAAAGTCGAGGGCTGCTCTGTTTACAAGAACCTCAACTCGGGTACACCTTAAATATCCCACGAAAGAGGAAGAGAAAAATGGATAAACAAGTTGTGGTACATATATACAATGGAATATCACTCAGCCATGAAATCAATGTCATAAGGTCAGTAGCAGCATAATGAGTGATTTAGGTACAATGATTCTAAGAGAAATAAGTCACAGAGATAAGGAAACGTGTCATAAGATATCACTTATAGAGGGAATGTAAAAATCGCTACACATGAACTGTATTACAAAACAGAACAGAGTAACACATTTGGAAAACACACTTATGGCTGCTTAAGGTGAAAGGTGAGGTGGGGTGATGCATAAAACAAGAGTTTGAAATTAGCACCGATACTGTTCCATAAACCATATATGTAATAGACAAGACCTATCATTGCTCAATGAACTGGACTCAACACACCCTATTCACCGCAGAAAAATATATCTGCGTAGTAAGAATCTTAAAAAGTATTTATTGATATCTCTCTGTAAGTGAATCAAGTGGGTGTAAAGGGACATAAACACAGTGTTGAAAAATAGCTAAACCCCATTATAAATATAAATTACAAAAAAAAAGATAGTGAAAGAGAGAGAATTCTTACAAATTTCCTTCAGAGGGTGTGATGCAACCTAGATTGACCACATCCAGACCCAAAGCTGGAAGAAACATAAGGTTGGACACTCTTGTGGCCGAGATGATTGGTGAGGTTGGTGAGCAAATGCACACCCTTTAAGTAATACTGCGTGCTACCCATTCCATGGTTCCCAAACCTCCAGGATCAAGGGAATATTCCTACAGCTAAAGCATGCACGGGAAACCCAGAGGATGGTACACCGTGTGATCGGGAAAGGTTTCTAAAACGCACCTCATTTTTTATCTCCTGGTGCTCGGGTTCGACATTCCACCCGCTTTACTAACAATGTCCCCACTTGGAGAACGAGCACTTTTAAACTCCTGCTTCGTACAGTTTGCAATTTGTCCAGAGGATGAATGGGAAAAGGGGGAACCAATGAGAGACCAGCTCTAGGTGTTTGGACAGGCACATGTCACTCTAATTTCCAATCAGGAAGAAGAATTAACCAAAGGCTCAACCTGCCCCCTGGAACCAGAATAGGGCCTGAAGCAATCCTGTGGTTTTGCGGCCAGCTCCCAAAAAGGCGAGTTGAAAAATGGAGTTCAGGGGCACTGCAATTCACAAACCTACAGTGTTATAAATGATAACAATCGTCCAAAAATATATTGAGGTAAGGCAACGAAGAGAATTTGAAAGCAAGGCAGAATTGCAGGAAACAGTTTTCAAGAGGTAGATTGGAGTCGCCTTTAAAGCACCTGAAAAGCGGCAGAACTTCGACAATGAATTGCAGGAAACAGTTTTCAAGAGGTAGATTGGAGTCGCCTTTAAAGCACCTGAAAAGCGGCAGAACTTCGACAATGATGCAGTTGGACAAAAAGGGCATGTGCGTTTTCGTTTTTTCCTGAATATATTCAGGAAAAAACGCATATGCCCTTCTTGGCCAACCAAACAAGCGGGCAATGCACATCAGCACTACAAAGAAGTCTCACTTCGCATCGGTCAAAAGGGCCATCCTGAAAAAGTGTAAAACCCAGAAATGCAGGACAAGCCATGGAGAAAAGGGAGCCTTGTTATGCTGGTGGAAGGGATGTAAACTGCAAACGGCCACTCTGGAGAAGTGTATGGTGTTTCCTAAAACATCTGAAACACAGAGCTACTTCCACTCATGGGCGTGTATCTTGGCCCCGGCCCTGCGGCGGAGTCTGGGTCCGGGCCAGCCAACCCCGGAGCGTCTGGTGTGCCACTGCCTTCCAGGGCCACCTTCTGGCCTCCTGGCCCCGGCCAGGCCGGCGGGGAGCGCCCCCTCCGGCTCGCGCTGTGGTGGGAGGGGCCTGAGAAGGTGGGGCCTGCAGCGGTGCCCGGCGGGGGCGGAGGCGGCCTCGGCCGCGGGCGACTAAAGGAGAAGGCGGGGCGGGAGGCAAAAAGCCTACAGCACCCGGTGTTCCCAGACGGTCTCCCATCTAAGTACTAACCAGGCCCGACCCTGCTTAGCTTCCGAGATCAGATGACATCGGGCGCGTTCAGGGTGGTATGGCCGTAGACGGGGGTAGGGGCCGCGGGCTGCCTCTTGAGGCCCAGCTTCCCTGGCGCTTGCGCCTTACCGCCAGCCCCGCGGCCAGCCCGCCCCGGCAGGGCCCCGCCGCCCGCCCAGGCAGGGGATCGGAGGCCTCGGGTACTGCGGGGTGGCGGAGGGCTTGGCGACCTCCCAGCCCAGGGCGGGTGGCACCCAGCAAACCCTTCGGCGCTTGGCGCCCCGCCCCAGATCCCGCACGTCTCTCACAGGGACGTGGACCCGGAACACGTCCGGGGACGTGACAGCAATCATCTTAGCCAACTCAACCCCAGACATTGTGCTCCAGGATACATACTATGTAATAGCACACTTCCATGACCTAATGTCCATGGGAGCAGTCTTCACTATTATAGGAGGCTCCTACACTGATTCCCACTATTCTCAGGTTATACAGTTATCTCAGCATGAGCAAAAATTCACTTCACAAGTATATTTGTCGTAGTAAATATGACTTCCTGCAGCACTTTCTTGGCCTCTCAGGGATGTCACTACGTTAGTCTGTGTACCCTGAGGCACACACAACATGAAATATTTTGTCTTCAGGCTCATTCATCTCAGTAGCAGCAGTAATGCTAATACTCTTCATACTTTGAAAAGCATTTGCATCTAAACAAGAAGCCTTAGCAGTGGAAACTCCTACTCCTAACCTAGAATGGTTACACAAATGCCCTCCACCATATCCTATGTTTCAAGATCGAAGGATTCAAGTCCTTTTCAAGCAGTTTCAAGCCAACACCATAACAATTATGTCTTTCTCAATAAATGAGATAAAAGTAAAAAGTAATGTAGCTTTGTCAAAGTTAAATCATAGGCTAAAATCCTATATATCAATATGGCATATAAATTTCATCTAGGTTCTCAAGATACAACATCACCGATTATGGAAGAACTTTTACATTTTCATCATCACACATTAATAGTGATTTTTAAAGTAAGTTCTCTAGTCCTCTATATTATTTCACTAATATTGACATCTAAACTAACTCATATACATACAATAGATGCACAGGTAGAGAAAATGTGAACAATTTACTAGCCATTATTGTAATCTTAATTGCCCTATCATCATTGTAAATCCTTTACATGATACATGAAATCAATAACTCTTTCAAACCATAAAAAACTATGGGTCAGTAATGATACTGAAGCTACAAATACACAGATTATGAAGATTTAAATGTTGACTCCTCTGTAATCCCCACATCAGAGCTAAAACCAGGAGAATAAGGACTGATAGAAGTCAACAACCGCGTAGTTAGAGATAGTCATTGAATAGTAGTTTCATCTGAAATTGTTGTACACTCCTGAGCTGTTCCTTCTCAGGCCTAGAAAGAGCTGCTATCCCAGGACGCATAAATTAAAGAATCCTAATACCAACAGGACCAGGCCTATGTTGTGGACAAGAGAGCTCGTTTTTCTGAGTTCAAGACTGGACAGAGTGATATGGCTGAGATATGAGGTGAATCTGGAGCCCATGGGGATGCACTCTCCAAGCTCCAGGATAGGAATGGGGCCTCTAGGGTGCCAGGCCACCCACCATGCCCTCCCAAGCAGGATCATGGCAACATTCCCTGTCAGTGATGAGGCAGCCCTAGCACATGTCACGCCCCGATGTTGTGTCCTATGTGGGCCCCATGCTCTTGGGACCACACCTCACACTCTGCAGGTCCATGCTATAGGGTCCTTCGTGCCTCAGGAGTAGAGACCACACAGCAAGCAGTTCCCACCCAACCAGCAGGAGGAGGGGAGGAGAGAAAGGGCACCAGGGGAATCTCACTCAGACAACAACACCCCAGGGGTGCCAGTGGGGACAGTGATGATGCAGATGAGGCACAGACCAAGAGATGGGACCAGAGGACCCAAAAGGCAGCTGGTCAGGTCCTGACTCATCTGCACCCCGGACACCTTTGTCCCTCATACACCCCCTTCCTCATACACCCTCTACTTAAATGCCGATTCTTCAGATGCAAACAGGCAGAGCTTCAAACTGAAAGTCAGCTCTTCCAAAATGACCCGTCAGCAAACACTGCAGGATTCCACTCCAGTGGGTGCCCTGGAGTCCACAACTCAGAAACTGAAGTGGATATCGGTGCCAGGGCAGTGAGAGGGAACGGGGAGGGAGGCTTTCATGGTTGTGGAATTTTGGTTTTGCAAGATGAAAAGTTCTAGGGATGGTGGTGATGGCTCCACGAGCAAGTGACTAGATCTGCTGCCTCAGAAACGTGCACTTAAAATGGTGATGATGGTAAAGGGTACGTGACGTGTCTTTTATTTCACTTAAAATAAATTCTTAAAATAATGTCTTGTTAATTGAGATTCCATTTCGACTCCCCTTCATCACAAATGGCGGAGGCCCAGACACAGTCCCCTACCTTAGGGGCCATCACGGTACCCTCACAGAGCATGTGGGAGACCATTCTTAGGGGGGCTAGTCTGTGTTCAGCTGACCTTTGTCCAGGGAGACCCAGGCAGTGGTGACCCCCATAGATTAGACATATGATATGCTATGATATTAATATGATACCACCAAGTGTTGTCACTCACCAGAACACAGAGCAACAACCCACTCAAACATGCCTGACCTCATATGATTGTGACCAGATTAAGAGAAGAAAAGGAAGCACAGGTTAATCAGGGCAACACCATTAATGCAGAGGTTGGAAATCTCAAAGGGAACAGGACACACTGCAGGCAAAGAGCACATATGCGGTCTCCCTGTACATGTGATCCTGACCCATGAAGATGTGGTGAGGCCCACACAGTCCCCGCACCCTGTACCTGGGGTCACACATCCACACTCACCAGGGTGACACACCTCCGCAGACCCTGCACCTAAAGTCACACGTTCTCTCTCAACAAGATGTGGTGAGACCCACACAGTCCCCGCACCCTATACCTGGGGTCACACATCCACACTCACCAGGGTGACACACTTCCCCAGACCCTGCACCTAAAGTCACACGTTCTCTCTCAAAAGGACCCCTCCTCGCCAGACACCTCCACCTGGGTCACATGTCCATAGTCCAAGGGTGACCTCACCTCCCCAGACCCTGCACCTGGGGTCACACGTCCCCTTGGTCAGGACACCATGGCTCTGCTTGTGGCTCCCCTAATGTGGAAACAAGCTGGGTTCCTGGGACCTCCTGGGATGGGAAAAAGTGTCAGGTGGGTCTCCTCTCTCCACACTTGTCCCAGAGAAGTCCTCCTCTTTTCCCTTTGGTTCTTTGTGATTTTAACTGTTTCTAAACCTTTCATGGTAGAGTTGAACACACGACATTGGTGCTGGCTCAGTCCTTTCTCGTCTCACTTACGTGTTGAGAAAACTCACAGGCCG
>NC_041231.1:62268258-62271942 GCF_002837175.3 Physeter macrocephalus
TGCACCTAAAGTCACACGTTCTCTCTCAACAGGTGACCCCTCCTCCTCAGACACCTCCACCTGGGTCACATGTCCATAGTCCCAGGGTGACCTCACCTCCCCAGACCCTGCACCTGGGGTCACACGTCCCCTTGTTCAGGACACCATGGCTCTGCTGGTGGCTCCCCTAATGTGGAAACAAGCTGGGTTCCTGGGGCCTCCTGGGATGGGAAAAAGTGTCAGGTGGGTCTCCTCTCCCCACACTTGTCCCAGAGAAGTCCTCCTCTTTTCCCTTTGATTCTGTGTGAGTTTAACTGTTTTTAAAGCTTTCATGCTAGAGTTGAACACACGACCTTGGTGCTGGCAGGCTCAGTCCTTTCTCATCTCACTTACATGTTGAGAAAACTCACAGGACAGCAGGGCTGAAAGCCGAGGGGCAGCTCTGGACGCTGCTGAGTAGGGACAGTAGACTGGAAGGAGAGCTCAGCAGCAGCCTCAGCTGTTACCCATCGGCCTTTTGCCCGCTCTGCGATGCCCTGCAATCAATTCACCAGCTAAACCTGCCTCCCTATGCACCATGCACGTGCTGGTGAATTGGAATTATTGTCAGGTAGCCCTCCTGAGGATTCTCCACGAGCCCCACGGAAGGTGAGCCTTACAGGGATTAAGACTAAGTCCCCGACCATAGCACTGACCCTTGGGAGGACCAGGTCACCACACTCAGAAGAGAGGCTGTTACGTAGACCTACTCAGGTCCCCATAGTCCTAGCACAGACATGGTCAGGTCGAAATCTTCTTATCATAGACAACACATCGTCGGCTCTAAACATAATCAGTACACAGGACATGCAGAGGTCTCAATCTACCGTGTAGGCAGAACTTGATCATGTTTAAACTAGCTTAGGGCTGATCTCATAGGAGGTACAGATCACACACATGGGTCTCTCATCTTTGGACACCCACATCAGGAAATTGAACAAAATCTTTGTCATTAAACATTTCAACAGGCAAAACAGAAATGTTACCAATTTCTCTGGCCACCTGATGGTCAGGATCCACGGGTGAGCCATGAACTGCTTCTTATAGTGCAGCCCAGTCTGCTGCAAGGACAGACAAGAAGTGGCCTGATTCCAGCCTCCCAGGCTTCCAGAAGGAGGCGGCCACACTGGAAGCCCAGGCAGGACAGTCCTGCATGTCCTGGGCCGGGAGACCCCGTCTGTCCATTCCGCTGGCCGATTCCGGGCGGGGCGCTCAGGACCGCTGAGAGCCCTGCACTCAGGTCCTGCTTTCCTGCAGCATGTGCTTCTGTGTGTGTGTGTAGAGGGGGCGGGGGCTGATGGCTCCCATGGCTCCCGGTCAGGTGACCTCATGCCCTGGGGCTGACAGCCAGCAGGGACACCGAGCTGTCTTCGAGGGGAGGCACGGGGAGATGTGGGGACACAAAAGCCGTTGGAGAGGAGAACCCACCATGGAACTCTTTGCACACTGGCTCGCCCCACCCGGGGACACGCCTGCCCATCGTGGGCCGCAGGTCACCCCCCAGCCCCCCACCCCCGAGGGCAGGGCGCCTGCTCTTCCAACAGCACAGGGTCTCACATGAAGGAGACCCAATGGGGACTGTCACTGTCACGGCCCCACTCTTGATACTGTTTGGGGAGAATGAACCCCCTTGACTGGGCGATGGGACCCTGTGAGGAAAGAGGTGGCAGCCCCATCCAAGTCGGGGCCTGGCTGAGAGATGGGAACACAGGAGCCAACTGCAGGGCCTGGAGGTCAGGCTAACTGGAGGGGCACCCCCAGCTTTGGCTGGGCTCTCCAACTGTGACATTGTAGCTTTAGGAGACCTGGGGCAGGTGAGTGAATGTAATGGGGGTCTAAACTGGACCCTGAATGGGGCTTAAAGAAGGTGTGAAGGATGTTACTGAGACAGTGACAGTCATTGGAAGACAGACTCTGTGTCAGGCCATCCTGCTCCATTCATTTAAATCCCTGAGATCTGTGACCTTTACATGGCTACACAGGATTGTTAGAGCAGGTACGTGCGGACATATCGGGGGCACAATTCAGTCTGCAAACAACTTGCAAGTGGTTCCAGCAAACACACAGGTGTGCACCCAGGCAAGCACAGCACACACACACAAACATATGCACGTGCACAGCACAAATATATTCACACACTAGCATATGAACACACATGCACGCATATGCCCATGCACACACTAATGTGTGCAAGTGCACATACCTATGCACATGCACAGCATATGTATGCAAACAGGCACATGCAAACGCATAGCACACACACAAGGAATAAAGTGAATCCATAAAGCATTAATTCCTGAACACAAGTGAAGCTGACATGTATTTTTCCCTTTTCTTAGCTTTGATGTTTTTCACAATAAAAAGTTTAAGAAAAAAGTTAATGGCAAATGACTTTTTTTTTTTTTGCAGTACGCGGGCCTCTCACTGCCGTGGCCTCTCCCGTTGAGGAGCACAGGTTCCGGACACGCAGGCTCAGCGGCCATGGCTCACGGCTCCAGCCGCTCCGTGGCATGTGGGATCTTCCCAGACCGGAGAACGAACTCGTGTCCTCTGCATCGGCAGGCAGACTCCCAACCACTGCGCCACCAGGGATGCCCACAAATGACTTTTGATGCATAGGACTTTCTGACGTTATTCCACAAATATTATGACAGAAGAAATGAATGTAGATATTACATGTGTCCACTAATGGATGAATGGAGAAGAAAAACATGGTCCATCAATACAAGGGAATGTTATTCAGTCTAAGAAGGAAGGTAATTCTGACACAGGCTGCAGCAGGGATGAACCTTGAGGGCATTATGCTCAGTGATGTAAGATAGACACACAGAAAAAGAAACAGTGCTTGATCCACTCATACAAGGTCCCTAGAGCAGTCGGAAACATAGAGCCAGAAAGTAGGATGTTGAGTTCTAGGGGCTGAGGGAGGGAGAATGGGGAGTGAGTGTTTAATGGGGACTGTTTCAATGTTGCAAGATGAAAGAGTTCTGGAGGACGATGGCAGTCAGGTTTGCACAACAGTGCGAATTACTTCTTGACCCGGGAATGGGCACTAGCAGGATGTGAAGCAATGGAAAGCCTGGTACGCAGTGGGGGAACGCAACCACTTCTGAGACAATTGGGCCTCAGATAGCAAAGTCCGTGCACACAGACCCGCAGTGCTCCTCCCAGCTGAACACAAACCCACCAGTCATGCACCAAGACACACGGACATGGACTCTGCAGCCACAGAGCCAAACCTGAAAGAACCTGAAGGTCACCACAAGTGGATGCAGAAATAAACCATGCATGCTTCTATGAAGGAATATTCCACAGCAATGGAGTACATTTTGTTTAAAGATAGTAAAACTATAAAAATTATTTTTGAAAAAGACTATATTCATAAGATGAAAGAATCTATAGTTCTGGCACCTAGGGATTGTTGAATGCTCCTAAAAATGGATTGTTGTGGAAATGTTTATTATAAGGAAATTGACATATTCCCTAGGAAGGACGGCGTGAATGGGCCTGCTACATTTTCTACATTGAAGACATATACAGGTTTTAATTCTACTTCTGTTAAATCAAGTGGGGCTTCATTGGATTTCTGCTACTGCGGAAATAATCAAATTCTGGGTAAGGGTCAGGAGAAAATTAGTCATAGGTGTTCTTGTGTAATAATTACTG
>NC_041231.1:62272427-62293758 GCF_002837175.3 Physeter macrocephalus
AGTGCAGATAAAGGTTTCCGTTTTACATAATTACCGGGCTCTGCCACCATAACAAACCCTGCTCTACAGGAGGGTATGTATAAATTAATTGAATGTAGATTATATCATCATTTAGTTTGAAGACATTTTGTAAAGTAAGCCGTATTGCTCTTGTCCGTTCATACTGGAAGAAATCTGCAATAGACAGAAACCAATCAGGATGACTCCAGTCTGAACTCAGATAACACGAGACTTTAATCTTGAACAAACAGACAATTAATAGCAGTTATACCATTTAAATGTCGTGATCCAGCATCAAGGTCATAAGTCATATTGCCGATATGAACTCCAGAATATAATTCCACTGTTATCCCTAGTACAACTTTTTCCGTTGATCAGTGTTTCAGAAGAACAGGTGATAAAGCATTTTGAATAGATGGTCCAAATTTTAATCACTCAGAGGTGGTTTTATTCCCCCCCAAAATAATGGCACACTGGCTCAAGGCACACCAGCTTCAGTAGTTGTGGCACTCAGGCTCAGTAGTTGTGGACCACTGGCTTAGCTGCTCCGTGGCACATGGGATCTTCCTGGACCGGGGACCGAACCCGTGTTCCCTGCCTTGGCAGGCAGATTCTTAACCACTGCATCACCAGAGAAGTCCCAGAATCGCAGTCTCCCTTTTAACATACCTTAAGCCCAAAGTATCCATGGAAAATTGTTACAGAAAATAAGACAATAAATTATTGTGAGGACTCTAACAGAAGCAATAGTACACAGTTCACATAGACACATCCCAAGCAGTTACAAAGTATATTAAAAGGGAGGCTGCAATTTAAAAAGAATAAGATAAATTATACCCACAAACTCCCAATCTGTCCTGAAACGTTGCAATCTGGAACCCTATTGTAGGAAGCAGAAGATTCCAGGAGACATTCTACAAATGAAGGACTCTAAACCCTCTGGTTGGATAAGGAATTCTGGAAGGAAGGTATCCTCACCCAAGGAGAGCAGGTTTCCTATACTTCTCTCACATCACATCCCTGTACAATTCACACTGATTTTGGTCCAGGCATTCTCACTCCTCTTGAGAGAAATCGATGGCCACATCCTGGAATGTCAGCAGTCCCTGAAATTAAAAGTACACATGCCGTGAGGCCACGGGAAGAGTTCATAATGTGACCCAAGAAGAAAACAGCAAGTTAAGAGAACTGGTTTTGATTTACAAGAGTGTCTTCAATTATTCACTCATATATATATATATATATATATATATATATATATGTATGTATATATATTTACAAAGTAACTTTCTCTACCTTACTTCTAAGTACCAGAAAAGAGTATGGCATGGGATCCACAAAACCAGTATAGAGACTATACTTATCTGGAAAAGAAATGATAAGGTCTCTGATTCCTTAAGGACAATTGTGAATAGCAGAGACATAATTACAAAGGTAAAAATTAATATTGAACTTTGAACATAAAGTGTTTTATGGATTTTACACCTTTAGTAGGATAGTAAGCACAGCAGCGACAATCATTTGTGAATATTTACTACAGACTGTGTATCTTTCTAACTTTTTTGTGTAGGATTCCAGGAAAAAGGCCTGGGCTGCGGTCCCAGTGGGCAGGGCCTCCAGGTCGGGCCGCCCCTCCAGGACCCCCGACGGGGCCTTGCGCCCCTGGCGGCTCCTGCCCTGGCGCCCCCCTCCCTCCCGGAAGGCCTCGAGGCAGAGCTGTCCCACCCCCTGCGCCCAGAACGCAGCCCGCGTTTCCGCAGAGCTGGAACTCCCGGCTCGGGGTCTCTTCCCTCCGCCGTCACGGAACTGTCCCGGAGCCCGAGGGGAGGGCGGTCTCACTGAGGCTGCCGGCTCTGGAGGGGCCCCAGCAGCCGAAGCCGTGACAGTCGTGGGGACGGCGGGCTGGGGACCAGTTTCTGAGGGGCAGGGGTTCGCTGCCACCCGCCGCTGCTGTGCAGAAAGAGCGGCCCCCAGCGTCTGGTCCCAGGGAACTTCGGTCCCTCCTCTCACCCCTGCCCTCGGCCTGGCTCTCGGGGCCTGGGGGCCGTGGGGAGGGGCTCGGGCTGAGCGTCCTGAGGGGAAACGGGGCAAGGGAGGCGCAGGGTCAGGCTGGGCTGCAGCGTCAGCGCCCCTCGGCCCGACTGCAGGGAAAGCGGCCGAAAACTCCTCCTGAGGCTCGCAGGCCCCTTATTCAGCCGAGCCCCTCTGTGCTCCTTCCTCCTGAGCTAAAGTACCGGGGGGAGGGGGCAGGGCGGGGACTGGCGCCGCTAATGGGGAACATCCAAAGGTGATTGTTAACTAAGGAAAACCAGCTCTCCCAAGGTGAGGGATGCAGCCCTTTTCTTTGTAAGGGAAGATGCCAGAGTCTGGGCTCACTGAAATCCTTCCTTTCATATGCACCTCAGCTCTCTGGGGCCAGCATTCTGTATCTGCATATCCTGAGTTCCTCCAGCTCACACTGGAGAGCTGCAAGTGCTGATGTCTGTGACATCCTTTGTTTACTGAGATGGCAAGAACTATTCCATTTCTCACAGGCTTGAGGGGCAGACAGTGAAAAAGAGTCGGAGAATCTCACTCAGCATGTACTTTGCTTTACATATAGATAATATTTATACTTAATTGTGCTAATAGAGGTTCTCAAGTCCAATCAATTTGTACGCCTGCCCTCTAGGTATTAATTTCATCAACATCCTAAGATAAATGCCTATAGAATTGACTTAATCCAGTTAAATAGGATAATAATTTTTAAAGGAAACCCAATAGAAATATAACAACAAAACCTTTACCACTAAAGGCTGGGTCTGGAACATCCTAAATAAATGTTCCATCGTTAAGATATTGAAAGATGTATTCAGTAGAAATATCAACAAAAATGACAAATAATAAGGGCAACAGAATGTTGAAATGTTCTATCTTTATTGTTCAAGTGGCAGAAAATCATTTATTAGTAGGCATTGGGGGCAGAAGATGCCTGATTTTATATCTTAGTCATATGTGTGCAGTTGTTTCAACGAGTAACTTAAATACAAAATGGAAAAACGAGGAGGTTTGTGCCGGCGATCATGTTGCTGTGAAACCAGGGATGGCCACCTTGTGCCAGGTGAGTTAAGTTTTACCTGGCAGGTAGACCGCAGAGCTCCTGAGAAGCCAGGGTTGGTATTTTTCTTCTGGGTGCCCCTTAGGTTCTGTGACTTGATTGACTGTGAGTCATATTTCGGGAAAGATCTGATCACAGGAAAAGTGGGGAATTGAGTGATTTGGGGAGCAGCTAACAACATTCATCACAGCTCATGGCCTGAATGAATTTTACAGAACCAGGAAAACAAATGCTTCTTATGGAATCAGAGAATGTGAGGGCTGGACAATCCCAAAAAATGAGGAACACCCATCCCATTTTCCAGATGAGAAAACAGAGGCCCAGCAAGGTGAAATCCCTCACCCAAGTGGCACCCGTCTCTCCTCCCCACTACATGGTTCATGAAAGCAGGACTCTTCCTGTGTTGTCTTGATCACTGCTAAACCCCAAAAAGGGCCAGGCATCTAGCAGCTGCTCCAAAAATTTCGGTTGACTGTAGGAACAATGCAGTTTCTTTCTCACTCTTATTAAGGATTGTGTGAAGAACCCCCCAGGTTGCAATGTAATTCGATAAATGTAGATATTAATTGAGTCTTGTTGTGATGAGGACTTAGTCTTTGAAGGTAACAGACTTGGTGCAGAACTTTGTTCAGCCACTGAAGAGCTCTTTTGCTTTGGGAAAATTACTAAACCTCCCTGAACTTATTTCCTCCTTTGTAAAGTGGGGATAAATCTATCTGAGCCAGCGCAGCACCTGCATGAGAGTTGTGCACCAAATATTGGTCTTTCTCACTCTCCCACGCCATCTCTCTGTTCTTCCCAGAGAAGTTGTACAGAAGGATACAGTACGTTTTGAAAATAATTAATTAATTAATTAATTTTTGTCTGCGTTGGGTCTTCATTGGAGAATCAGCGCCTTTACACTCCTGTTTCGTACAGTCTGCAATTGGTCCGGAGGATGAAATGGAAGAGGGGGAACCAATGAGAGACTAGCTGTAGGTGTTTGGACAAGCACATGTCACTCTAATTTCCCATCACGAAGATAAATTAACCAAAGGCTCAACCTGCCCCGCCCCCGCGAACCACAGTGGGGCCTGAAGCAATCCTGCGGTTTTGTGGCCAGCTCACAGAACAGCGGGTTGCAAAATGGAGCTCAGGGGCACTGCACTTCACAAACCTGCAGAGATCTAAATGATAACTATCGTCCAAAAATATATTGCGGTAAGGCAACGAAGAGGATTTGAACACAAGGCAGAATTGCACGAAACAGATTTCAGACTAGCTGTAGGTGTTTGCACAGGCACATGTCACTCTAATTTCCCATCACGGAGAGAAATTAACCAAAGGCTCAGCCTGCCCCACCGGAAGCACAATAGGGCCTGAAGCAATCCAGCGGTATTGCGGCCAGCTCACAAAAAAGCGAGTTGCCAAATGGAGCTCTGGGGCCCTGCACTTCACAAACCTGCAGAGTTCTAAATGATAACTATCGTCCAAAAATATATTGCGGTAAGGCAACGAAGAGGATTTGAACACAAGGCAGAATTGCACGAAACAGATTTCAAGAGGTAGATCAGACTGGCCTTGACAGCACATGAAAAGGGGCAGAACTTGGACAATGATGCAGTTGGCCAAAAAGGGCGTACGCATTTTTTCCTGAATATATTCAGGAAAAAACGCATATGCCCTTTTTGGCCAGCCCAGCAAGCCAGGAGAGCAAATCAGCACTACAAAGAAGTCTCACTTCCCCTCCAGTCAAAAGGGCCATCTGAAAAATGTGTAAAAACCAGAAAGGCAGGACAGGCCATGGAGACAAGGGAGCCTTGTTAAGCTGATGGGCGGGATGTAAATTGCCAACAGCCACTCTGGAGAAGTGTATGCTGTTTCCTAAAACATGTAAAAAACAGAACCACCGAGCATAGGGCACTTCTACACATGGGCGTATATCTTAGGAAAACTAAAAATCAACCAGACACAGGCACCCCAAAGTTTAGGGCTTCTCTCTTTACAACAACCTCAACTTCGGTACACATTTCATATCCCAGGGAAGAGAAAACTAGACAAAGAAGTTGTGCTACATAGGTACAATGGAATATCACTCAGCCATGAAATCCATGTCATAAGGCTAGTAGCAGCATAATGAGTGGATTTAGGTACTATGATCCTAAGTGAAATAAGTCACAGTGAAAAAGAAACTTATGATATCACTTATAGAGGTAATGTAAAAATCACTACCCATGAACTGAATTACAAAACAGAATAGAGTCACGCTTTTAGAAAACACACTTATGCCTGCTTAAGGGGAAAGGTGAGGTGGCGTGATGCATAAAACAGGAGTTTGAAATTAGCACAGACACCGTTCCAAAAACCAAATATGTAATAGACACGACCTACTCCTTGCTCAATGAACTGGACTCAACTGCCCCTATTCATCGCAGAAGAATATATAAGACTAGTAAGCATCTTAAAACCTAAGTATTGATATCTCTCTGTAAGTGAATCAAGTGTGTGTAAAGTGGCATAAACACAGCAGTGAAAATCAGCTAAACCCCATTATAAACATACATTTCAAAAACAAAAAAAAACAAGCACGGCAAAAAAGAGAGAAATTCTTCCAAAATGCGTTCAGGGGCTGTGATGCAACCAGGATTGACCACATCTACACCCACAGCTGCATAAGACATAAGGCTGGATACTCTTGGGGCTGAGAGGATTGGTGAGGTTGGGTGAGCAAATGCAGACCCTTTAAAGTAATACTGCGTGCTACCCATTCCATGGGTCCCAAATCTCCAGGTTCAAGGCAATCTTCCTACAGCGAAACCACTCATGGGAATCCCAGCGGATGGTACACCGTGTGATCGGGAAACCTTTCTAAAACGCACCTCATTTTTCATCTCCTGGTGCTCACGTTCGCCATTCCAGCCTCTTTACTAACAATCTCCCCACTTGGAGAATCAGCTCCGCGGCGTGTTTCAGGATACGGTCGTTGAGGCAGTAGACAGAGGCGGGCTGCGCCACGCTCCAGCGCCCGGGGTCGATGCATCTGGCGGCACCAGGCACCTCTACAACCTGCAAGATCAGACAGGGCTTCAGTGTACTCACCCACTTTGGTGGGTATGGCACTCTAAAACGCACCTCATTTTTCATCTCCTGGTGCTCGCGTTCGCCATTCCAGCCTCTTTACTAACAATCTCCCCACTTGGAGAATCAGCGCCGCGGCGTGTTTCAGGATACGGTCGTTGCGGCAGTAGACAGAGGCGGGCTGCGCCACGCTCCAGCGCCCGGGGTCGATGCATCTGGCGGCACCAGGCACCTCTACAACCTGCAGGATCAGACAGGGCTTCAGTGTACTCACCCACTTTGGTGGGTATGGCACTTTGTAACTTAACTATTTAGAGTACCGAGATTACTGCTTTTAATCATGTATGAAAAATTATGAATAAAAATGTACCTTTGTTTATTCAAAACACACAAATCTACCTCCCCTGAGTAAGGCACTCAAGTTCTTAACTGCCCTTCATGCCACGCATGATAGGCAGAACTCTAAGGGGACCCCGGGACACACGCTGCCCACTTCTGAACACAATGGGATTTCACACCACAAGTAGGTTCCCTTATCGGGCAAATGGACAGGGACTTTACCAACGAAATTAACATCCCAAGTGAGAGGACCCTGATTTAGTCCAAAGGGTCCAACTTCATCAACTGAAAACCCTTAAAATGGAACTGAGCCTCCAGGAGAGAGAGGATTCCACTGCTGCCTCTGCTGAGAGGGCGCCCATGCCTAGGCTCGGCGGGCAAGGTTGTGAAACGACACCTAGGACACCTGATTAAACGTGGGTCTCGACTCAGTTAGGAAGATGGCGGAAGAGTAAGACGTGGAGATCACCTTCCTCCCCACAGATACATCAGAAATATATCTACACGTGGAACTGCTCCTATAGAACACCCACTGAACGGTGGCAGAAGACCTGAGACCTCCCAAAAGGTAAGAAACTCCCCAGGTACCTGGGAAGGACAAAAGAAAAAAGAATAAACAGAGACAAAGAATAGGGAAGGGACATGCACCAGTGGGAGGGAGCTGTGAAGGAGGAAAGGTTTCCACACACTAGGAGCCCCTTCGCGGGCAGAGACTGCGGGGGGCGGAGGGGGGAAGCTTTGGAGCCGAGGAAGACAGCGCAGCCACAGGGGTGCAGAGGGCAAAGCGGAGAGATTCCCGCAGAGGATAAGTGCCGACCTGCACTCACCAGCCCGAGAGGCTCTTCTGCTCACCCGCCAGTGCAGGCGGGGTCTGGGAGCTGAGCCTAGGGCTTCAATGGGATCCCAGGGAGAGGACTGGTGTTGGCAGAGTGAACACAGCCTGAAGGGGTTAGTGCACCACGGCTAGCCAGGAGGGAGTCCTGGAGAAGTCTGCAGCTGCTGAAGAGGCAAGAGACCATTGCTTTGGGGTGCATGAGGAGAGGGGATTAAGTGCGCCGCTTAAAGGAGCTCCAGAGGAGGGCGCGGAGCTGCGGAAGAGATAGTTTTATATCTTTACATTTCTAAGTGCAAATGCCCTCTCTGCTGAAAACGGCTCCATTTCCTAGGCAGACCTACGAATACCAGGAAACCTTAGGTTCCCCCAGGCCACCCAAGGACAGGAAGCAGACCACCACTTCCCAAGCAGCTCTCTAACTTTTTGCTGTCCAGGTCCCTTTATACCCTTAAAAATTGAGGACCCCAAAGAGCAGTTGCTCATGTGGGATATGTATTTCCAAAATTAATTTGCTCATTTCACTCTGCAGTGAGGGTCACGACTCAATCAGCTCCTGGGCCATCCTAAGACCAATACACTGCATGTGCTCGCCAGAGGGCTTGGCTACTCCCCCACATCCAGCAGGCATGCATCAACATCCCAGCGATGAGAAGGTCCCTGACAGAATAACCCGTCATCCTAGCATCCTGATGAGGTGCTAGGCCGCCAGCATAACCGAGGGGCCATGGAGTGAGGCAGTGAAGCAAGGCGGAGAGCACGGTGGGTTGGGGCCCTGTGTGAGAACACGCCCAAGCAACGCCAACAGGCAGGAACTGCAGACACAAGAGCACGTGGAGAAAGGATAGGCATACAAATGACATCCCTGTACCCCACCAGGCACTCAGTGCGGCACCCCCAGAACCCACTTGCCACCCCGCTGCCTGTGCGTCAACTCCCCACACAGACTCCAAAAGGGACCGTTCTCCTCCCAGCGGGGCTGTTGTGTGGGTGGAGAGCTAGTCCATGCAGCAGCCGGTTCCCACGTTTCTATCAATTAATCCCTGGGCTAGAGGCGGAAAAGGAAAACATGAGAACACACGCCTACCTGTAATTCTGACGAGGACACTGGTGGGCAAGGCGGAGGGCAGTGTGAAGGTGCCTGCATCCCGTCTGGGCCTGTGTGCCCTACACTCCACATCAACCCACCAAGGCTGTAACCTCCAGACGCTTTTGGTTTCAACTACAGAAATGGTTGTTGTCAGTCAACTTACCTGAACGCTACATTTCTGAAGAATGATTTTTTCCGGCTTTGTCTTGGGTTTCTCTTTAGGTTTTTGTTTCTGCCTTTTCCCTGCGCTCAGGAAGCGCTTGGTGGCCGCGGCGTGTTTCAGGATAAGGTCGCTGCGGCAGTAGAGAGAGGCGGGCTGCGCCACGCTCAAGCACCCGGGGCCGATGCATCTGGTGGCACCAAGCGCCTCTATGACCTGCAGGATCAGACAGGGCTTCAGTGTACTCACCCACTTTGGTGGGTATGGCACTTTGTAACTTAACTATTTAGAGTACCGAGATTACTGCTTTTAATCATGTATGAAAAATTATGAATAAAAATGTACCTTTGTTTATTCCAAACACACAAATCTACCTCCCCTGAGTAAGGCACTCAAGTTCTTAACTGCCCTTCATGCCACGCATGATAGGCAGAACTCTAAGGGGACCCCGGGATGCATGCTGCCCACTTCTGAACACAATGGGATTTAACACCACAAGTAGGTTCCCTTATTGGGCAAATGGGCAGGGACTTTACCAACGAAATTAAGATCCCAAGTGAGAGGATTCTGATTTAGTCCAAAGGGTCCAACTTCATCAACTGAAAACCCTTAAAATGGAACTGAGCCTCCAGGAGAGAGAGGATTCCACTGCTGCCTCTGCTGAGAGGGCGCCCATGCCTAGGCTCGGCGGGCAAGGTTGTGAAACGACACCTAGGACACCCGATTGAACGTGGGTCTCGACTCAGTGAGGAAGATGGCAGAAGAGTAAGACTTGGAGATCACCTTCCTCCCCACAGATATATCAGAAATACATCTACACGTGGAACTGCTCTTATAGAACACCCACTGAATGCTGGCAGAAGACCTCAGACCTCCCAAAAGGCAAGAAACTCCCCACGTACCTGGGTAGGGCAAAAGAAAAAAGAATAAACAGAGACAAAGAATAGGGAAGGGACCTGCACCAGTGGGAGGGAGCTGTGAAGGAGGAAAGGTTTCCACACACTAGAAACCCCTTCGCGGGTGGAGACTGTGGGTGGCGGAGGGGGGAAGCTTTGGAGCCATGGAGGAGAGCGCAGCCACAGGGGTGCGGAGGGCAAAGCGGAGAGATTCCCACAGAGAATCGGTGCCTACCTGCACTCACCAGCCTGAGAAGCTAGTCTGCTCACCCGCCGGGGCGGGCGGGGACTGGGAGCTGAGCCTAGGGCTTCAATGGGATCCCAGGGAGAGGACTGGTGTTGGCAGAGTGAACACAGCCTGAAGGGGCTAGTGCACCACGGCTAGCCGGGAGGGAGTCCGGGAGAAGTGTGCAGCTGCTGAAGAGGCAAGAGACCATTGCTTTGGGGTGTGTGAGGAGAGGGGATTAAGTGCGCCACTTAAAGGAGCTCCAGAGGAGGGCACGGAGCTGCGGAAGAGATAGTTTTATATCTTTACATTTCTAAGTGGAAATGCCCTCTCAGCTGAAAACGGCTCTATTTCCTAAGCAGACCTACGAATACCACGAAACCTTAGGTTAAGGTCTAGTGCTAGTGTCAAGTAATGACCTAGGGTTACTGTCAAAACCTTAGTTACTTAGAGAATCAGGGCCTAATTTAGGACCTGTGTCAGGGTTTCAGGTAGGGACAGTGTCAGAGCCTGCACTTCACATACCTGCAGCGTTCTAAATGATAACTATCATCCAAAAATATATTGATGTTAGGCAACGAAGAGGATTTGAAAGCAAGGCAGAATTGCAGGAAACATCGCTGTAAAAATCGCTACAGATCAACTGAATTACAAAACAGAAGAGAGTCACACATTTAGAAAACACACTGATGCTTGCTTAAGGGGAAAGGTGAGGTAGGATGATGCATAAAACAAGAGTTTGAAATTAGCACAGATACCGTTCCATAAACCAAATATGTAATCGTCAAGACCTACTCATTGGTCAATGATTTGGACTCAACCCACCCTATTCACCGCAGAAGAATATATCTGAGAAGTACGAATATTAAAAAGTATTTGATATCCCTGTGTAAATGAATCACGTTAGTGTAAAGCGACATAACCACAGCAGTTAAAAGATACCGTTCCATAAACCAAACATGTAATCGTCAAGACCTACTCATTGGTCAATGATCTGGACTCAACCCACCCTATTCACCGCAGAAGAATATATCTGAGTAGTACGAATATTAAAAAGTATTTTTTGATATCCCTGTGTAAGTGAATCACGTAGGTGTAAAGCGACATAACCACAGCAGTTAAAATAAACAAAACCCATTATAAAAATAAATATATTTAGGAAAAACACACAAGCCCTTTGGCGAACCAAACAACCGCGAAATGCAAATCAGCGCTACAAAGAATTCTGACTTCGCATTCGTCAAAAGGGCCATCTTGGAAAAGTGTAAAACCAGAAATGCAGCTCAGGCCATGGAGAAAAGGAAGCCTTGTTACCCTGATGGGGGGGATGTAAATAGCCAACGGCCACTCTGGAGAAGTGTTCCCATCTTGGGCATATATCTTGGTGAAACCAAAAGTCGACAGCACACAGGCATCCCTACGTTTCGTGCTGCTCTGCTTAAAATGCCTCGACTTGGGTACAACACACATGTCCTTGAAGGAAGAAATGGATAAAGAAGTTGTGGTACTTATGTACAATGGAATATTCCTGAGCAATTAAATCAGTGAAATAAGGCCAGTTGCAGCAACTCGTGGAGACTGAGGTACGATCATTCTAAGTGACATAAGTCAGACATTACTAGAGACTTATCATAAGGTATCACTTATAGGTGGTATCTAAAAATGGCTACACATGAACTCACTTACAAAACAGAAACAGAGTCACACATTTAGAAAACACACTTATGACTGGTAAAAGAGAAAGGTGGGGTGGGGTGATGCATAAACCAGGAGGTTGGAATTAGCATAGATAAGGTTCCATAAACAAAATACGTAATCAACAGGACCTGCTGTATAGTTCAAATAGCTGGACTCAGCACACTGCTGTCACTGGAAAAGCGTATATAAGACTGTAAGATCTGTAAAAGAATTTATTGATGTCTCTCTTTAAGTGAATCAAGTGGATAGATGTAGTGCAGGAAGAATCATAGTATTGAAAATCAGCTATACCCCATTATAAAATTAAATAACAAGAACAAAAAAAAAGACAGTGAGAGAGAGAGAAATTCTTACCAAATGTGTTCAAGGGCTGTGATGCAACCTGGACTGACCACCTCTAGACACACAGCTGGATGGGACCTAAGGCTCTACACTCGTGGGTCTGAGAGGCTTGCTGATGATGGGACAGCAAATGCAGCACTTTCAGAGTAACACTGTCTGGCCCCCATTCCATGGGTCCCATATCTCCAGGAGCAGAGGACCCTTCCTACAGCTAAAACATGAATAGGACATCCAGAGGATGGTACACCATCTGTTCGGGAAGAGTTTGGAAGAGGTATCACTTCGCACCAGTCAGAATGACAAACCTCACAAAGTGTAAAACCTGAAATGCAGGACAGGGCGTGGATAAAAGGGAACCCTGACAAGCTGATGGTGGGAATGTAAATTGCTAATAGCCACTCTGGAGAAGTGGGTGGTGATTCCTCAAAAATCTAAAAAACAGCTTCAGAGCATATTGTGCTTCCACTCCTGGGCCTGTATCTTGGAAAAAATGTAAATTGACAGTACCCAGGCACTCCAAAATTTATGCAGCCTTGTTTACAAGAGCCTCTACTTGGAAGCTACCTAAATGTCCTTGGAAAGAAGACTGGATAAAGAAATTATGGTAGATATGTACAATGGAATATTACTCAGCCATAAAATGAATGAAATAAGGCCATTTGCAGCCACTTGGAAGGACCTAGATACATTCATACTAAGTGGCATAAATCAGACAATGATAAATATCATATGTATTACTTATCGGTGGAATCTAAAAATTGATACAAAGGTACTATCTTACAACACAGAAACAGAGTCCCAGACTTAGAACACAAACTTATGGTTACCAAACTGGAAAGGTGTGTTGGAGGCATAAATCATGAGGTTGGAGTTAGTATATACATATTTACAGAGAGAAAACTTGTAATCAAACTGGACCTGCTTTAGAGCACTTGGAACTCTTCTCAACACCCTTTAGTAACCTCACTGGGAAAATAATTCCAAAATGAATATATAGTCATCTCTGTATAAATGAATCATGTTGGGGTATATCAAAAACGAACACAACATGGTAAATCAACTATACTCCATTATAAATTTAAAATTAAATTATAGAAAAGAAAAATGATCACTAAGTTCGCTTAGTCACGGTGAAAGTGCTAGTGTCACATCCCTGGACACAGACCCAATTTGGTCCCAAGGCTGGACTGTTGTGGGCCTGAGGACCTCGGGAGGATATGCCAGCTAATTCACCCCCCTTGAACACGTAGTACCTGGTCCCCTCTGCATGGGATCAAAATCTCCAGATCTAAGTGTGCCCTCATACTACTAAACCAACCCTCTGACACCCAAAGGATGGTGGACTCTCTGGGCTGGATGACATTTGGAAATTCAACTGGTCTCAACATATCCTGGTGTTTGGGTTCCGACCTCCCGACTCCTTTGTTAGGGTCATCGCACTCTACAAGACAGCCCCCTCAACAAGTGACTTTGCAGGGGTTTATGCTTGTCCGGGGGATGAAGGGTAAGTGGGAAGGAGGAATGGGACAGAAGCCCTTACGTGTTTGGTCAGGCACATCCCACTCTAAGTTAAAACCCAGGAACAGGACTTTCCCTACAGCTAAGCACGGTAGTGAGAGGCCCGTGTACCGCAAAAAAAAAAAAAAAATATGTCTTGGGGTAGGTAATCGAAATAGACTTCAAAACAAGGCAACCTTTCAATAACCCTTTTTCAAGGGGTAAATTTTACTCACACTGTTCAAAAAAAAAGCACATATGAAGATGCTCACCATTGCTTTATGTTAGACAAATGCAAATCAGATGTACAAAGAAGTATCACATAGAACCACTCTGAATAGCCATCCTCACAATGTCTAGAAACAAGAAATGCTTCAGAAGGTGTGGGAAAAAGAGAAACCTACTACTTTTTATTATTATTTTTTAATCTGCTTTGGGTCCCCATTGCTGCACATGGCTTTTCTATAGTTGCAGCAAGCGGGGGCTACTCATTGTTGTGGTATGCAGCTTTCTCTTTGCGGTGGCTTCTCTTGTTGTGGAGCACAGGCTCTAGGCACACAGGCTTCAGTAGTTGTGGCACATGAGCTCAGTAGTTGTGGCTCATGGGCTCTAGAGCGCAGACTCAGTAGTTGTGGCACACGGACTTAGTTGCTCTGCGGCATGTGGGATCTTCCCAGACCAGGGCTTGAACCCGTGTCCCCTGCATTGGCAAGTTGAGATGACTGTGGATGATCACAGGTGAACTTGGTAGGATAATAACAATATTCTTTTTTTTTTCAAAATAAATTTATTTATTTAATTTTGGCTGTGTTGGGTCTGAGTTGCTGCGTGTGGGCTTTCTCTAGTTGTGGCGAGTGGGGGCTACTCTTCGTTGTGGTGCGTGGGCTCAGTAGTTGTGGCACGTGAGCTCAGTAGTTGTGGCTCGTGGGCTCTAGAGCACAGACTCAGTAGTTGTGGCACACAGGCTTAGTTGTTCTGCAGCGTGTGGGATCTTCCTGGGCCAGGGCTTGAACCTGTGTCCCCTGCACTGGCAGGCAGATTCTTAACCACTGTGCCACCAATACTGCACTATTGGTGGCAATGCCAATTGGTAACAGCCACTATGGAGCACAGAATGGAGGTTACCAGAGTAAGGGGAGGTGGGAGGGATACATTGGGAATGACATATACACACCACTATATATAAAAAAGATAACAAATAAGGGCCTACTGTATAGCACTTGAGGAACTCTACTCAATACTCTGTAATGACCTGTATGGGAAAGGAATCCAAAAAAGATTGTATATATGTATAACTGCTTCACTCTGCTGTTCAGCAGAAAGTAACACAACATTGTAAATCAACTATACTCCAACAAAAATGAAATTGAAATGAAATAAAATAAAATAAAATAGAGCTACCAGATGATCCAGCAAGTTCACTCCTGTTTGCATATCTGGAGGAAAGCATAAATGGAAAAGACACATCTTCCCCAGTGTTCACTGCAACACTCTTTACAATAGCAAAGACATGGAAGCAACCAAAATGTCCATCAACATACAAATATAGGTAAAAAATGTGATACATACATATAATGGAATATGATTCAGCCATAAAATAGAAGAAAATAGGGGCTTCCTTGGTGGCGCAGTGGTTGAGAGTCTGCCTGCCGATGCAGGGGACACGGGTTCATGCCCCGGTCCGGGAAGATCCCACATGCCATGGAGCGACTAGGCCCGTGAGCCATGGCCGCTGAACCTGCGCGTCCGGAGCCTGTGCGTCCTGAGCCTGTGCTCCGCAATGGGAGAAGCCACAACAGTGAGAGGCCTGCGTACCGCAAAAGAAAAAAAAATAGAAGAAAATAATGCCAATTGCAGTAACATGGATGGACCTAGAGATGATTGTACTAAGTGAAGTAAGTCAGACAGAGTAAGACAAATATTGTATGATATCACTTCTAGGTGGAAACGAAAAATTGATACAAATGAACTAACTTACAAAACAGAGGCAGACTCACAGACTTGGAAAACAAACTTATGGTTACCAAAGGGGAAAGGTGGGGGGTAGGGATAAATCAGGAACTTGGGGTAAACATACGAATACTACTATATATAATATAGATAAGCAACAAGGACCTACTCTATAGCACAGGGAACTCTACTCAATATTCTGGGAATACCTTTATCAGGAAAGACTCTGAAAAAGAATGAATATATGCATATGTGTAACTGAATCACTGGCTGTGCAGCTGAAATGAACACAACATTGTAAATCAACTATACTCCAATAAAATTTAAATTACAAAATAAAGAAAATCACCTATATTTCAAAAGAAAAAAAGAATTCCCATATATTTTTATGGCTTGATAGCTTACTTTCTTAGTGCTCAATATTATCCCACTCCCAGAATATATTAATACTATATCATTTCATTCACCTATCGGAGGACACCTTAGTTTCATTCACATTTTGGCAATATTGAATTAGGTGCTATAAATATCCATATGCAGGTTTTCATCTGGAAGTATGTTTTAAACTACATTCAGTAAATATCCATGAGAACACTTGCTGATTGTACAGTAAGGTAATGTTCAATATTACAGCAAGGGTCAATCAGACTACCAAAGTAACTGTATTATTTTTCATTTCCACCAATAACAAATGACATTTCCTAATGTTCCACATCCCCTACAGAATTTGTTCTTGTCATTGTTCACATTTTAGCCATTCTAAGTGTTACATAATGGTATGTAATTGTATTTTTAATTTGATTTTTTATGGCAGCATGTAATCTGGATTATTCTTCTGTATACTTATATGCATAGTGTCTATTTTCTCTAGTGAGGTGCCCATAAAGTATATTGGTCCACATTTTATTTAAGCTGCTTTCATTTTTTTCTAACCAATCTGTATTGTTTTATTTATTTTCATGCCTTATTGCATTAGTAAGGACTTGGAGTAAAATATGGAAAAGGAGTCATGAAAGGGGACATCCTTGCCTTTACCTGAACTTAGTGAAAAACCTTCATGTTTTCACCATTAATCGTGATGTAAGATAAAAGTTCCTGTAGATCTTTATTATCAACTTGAGAAACCTCCAGTCTATTTCTTTAACTGAGAGTTTTTATGAAGAATAGGTTTTAGGTTTTTTCAAAGGTCTTCTGAATCTAGTGATATGCTAATGATTGTCTTTAGGGTGTTGCTATGATGGATATAATTATTTGATTTTAGAATGTTGAACCAGCCTTGCATAACTGGGATTATTCCCTCTCATTCATGATATAAAATTCTCTCAAAATATTGTTCGATTTGATTTGTTAATATTTTGTTGACGATTTTTGCATTGATGTTCCTGAGAGATATGGGTCAGCTTTCTTTACTATTCATATGTTCCTCTAAGTTTGGATGTTGTGGATTTAGTGTGAGACATTCATTTGGGGAGATTCTCAGTCATTTTTAAAAAATACTTTGTTCTTTGTTATCTTTATTTTCCTCCTGCTATACCCATTATGTATAGTTCACAGCATTTTCATTGTTCCACAATTATTGACTACTCTGTTCTGTTGATTTCTTTCCTGCCCATTTTCTCTTTTCTTTTGAGATTTAAAGGTTTCTCTTGATATGTCTTCAAGCTCACAGATATTTCTCCTCAGCCAGCTCTTTGACTGCTAAAACAAAATATGAGACACTTGGTATTTTATAAACAACAGAATATTTTTGTTTTCTCATAATTGCTGAGGCTGAAAAGTTCAAGAACAAGTTACCAGGGACTTCCCTGGTGGCACAGTGGTTAAGAATCTGCCTACCAATAAAAGGGACACAGGTTCGAGCCCTGGTCTGGGAAGATCCCACATGCCGTGGAACAACTAAGCCCGTGCACCACAAATACTGATCCTGTGCTCTAGAGCCCACAGGCCACAGCTACTGAGCCCAGGTGCCACAACTACTGAGCCCGTGTGCCACAACAACTGAAACCTGCACGGCTAGAGACCATGCTCCGCAACAAGAGAAGCCACCCAATGAGAAGCCGGCGCACCTCAACAAAGACCCAACACAGCCAAAAAAATAATTAATTATTTTTTTTAAAAAAAAGAACAAGTTGCCAGCTGACTTAGTGTCTGGTTAGGGACAAATATCTGGTTCATAATTTGGGTCTTCTCACTCATCAATGAAATCATGTAATGGGCATGAGATCTTCTGTGTGCTACATTTATTAGGTCATTAATCCCATGTTTGGGGTCTCTGGCCTCATGACCTAATCACCTCCCAAAAGCCTCACCTCCTAATACCATCAACATGGGAGCTGGGTTTCAAAGTTTTAAAATTAGAGGTACAAAATGTTTACACCATAACAGGGACCACAGAGTTAACTGATTTTTCCTTTCATATTAAATGTTTGCACATTTATATTTATTATATAATCCCAAAACCCTTGGTTTTTTTTAAAGATTCTCTTTCCCCATATACGCCAGTACACACCACTGAGTAGAGTTCCCTGTGCTATAAAGCAGGTCCTTATCAATACTTATGTATTTTGTATATACTAGTGTGTATATGTCAGTCCCAATCTCCCAATGTATCCCTTCCCCACTTATCCCCTGGTAACCATAAGTTTGTTTTCTATATCCATGACTCTATCTCTGTTCTGTAAATAATTTCATTTGTACCTTGTTTTCTTTTTTAGATTCCTCATATAAGCAATATAATATGATATCTGTCTTTCTGTGTCTGACTTTCTTCACTCAGTATAACAATCTCTAGGTTCATCCATGTTGCTACAAAACCCTTAATTGTTAAGGATAACTCTCAATTTTTTCCAGTACCATCAGCAATTCTTTCTGGAAGACATGTGACAACACTTTTTAAACAAGGATATTGAGACCAAGGCTCCTGACCTGCAAACAAACAAAACATCATTCATATAGTGAAAACTTTGCACATCAAAGGATCAAAGTACTTGGTCTAAATACCTTGGCACCCACTGTTGACAGACGGCAGAGGAGATTGACTCACTAATCTTTTTACGTGCACTTCTTCCTAATGGGGTATTCCATTTAAACTTATAAGAAGCGGGAATGCATCATGGAACACACCAATCTCTACCACAGATTCTGAAGCAGCAAAAAAACAAAACAAAACATGATGAACCCATCCAAAGGGTTCTGTCGATGAATCCATCCAAAGGGTTCTGTCCACATTGTTACAGTAGTTTTCCTCGCACTGTGAACCCTTTTCAAACCCTATCGCTTGAACCAACTTTTATATTTTTCAACAAAAATAATGTTAATCTGAAGTCACATGCTCCAGTAATATTACACTATCCCTTGTGCAAGTATGTAGGGATTCAAGGAGCTATGGGAGGCTATCATGAGAGGTTGCCTAGAGTAATTAGGACATTTCATTTAATGTTGGCTCTTCTCCCTAAGCTGTCTGCTGTCCTCTTCTTTTTGTAGCTACTAGAATTGAGAAAGTGACCAAGATAAGGCCCTTCTCTTTTCCTGCCCATGAATGCAGCTGTGATTAACCCCACAGACCTTGGTGCTTCCAGTATCCCCTGAACCTGCTGAGCCTCCATGCATGGCATGACACAGATAAGGATAGTGACGTGTATACTTGTATAGAGCATGCTATAAAATTTTCGACTCTTCCCTTCCTCATAATTCCAAAGAATAGATTTCTTTGGATTTCTGCTTAATGCTGCTGGAGTTGGTACATAAGTTGTGGGAGGTATCAGGGCACACCAAAAGAGAGGGTAACTGCACAGAAAATACAAGCAGGTACATTTCTGTATAGTTTCAAGCAGATTATTTGCTATATCAACCATGGTGATATGTTGACTCTTCCTCTTTCTACTACCAGTACAACAAACATAAAGGATATTTAGGCTGCTTGTTTTATCCCCACCTCTCACAATTGATCTGCATGCACATATAGGACAGTGAAGGGCAATTTCTACCATCTTAACCAATACTTGAGAACTAGAAAATGTCCAGATTTTTCCAGGGATTATTTTCATATTCTCCAATCAGGCCTATGAAGGAATCTTACCTATTGTGTTTAATGAAGTCATATCTCTGACGGCATCCCGTCATCAACAAAACTGGAAAGAAATTTGAAGGGTCTTAGATTTTACCATATTTGAAATTCCAATATTTTAGCCTGACACGTTTTTGGATTTTAGAAAAAAATTTTAAATGAGACAAAAAATCATTTTTATGACACAAAAAGACAGCAATAATTTTATATTTTAATCTGTTCCACTTGTGCACAAAAGTCTCATGGGGTTATGTAAAGCAGTCCTGTTGAGTGCTGTGCATGGTGCAAGTATGGATTAAAGCTTAGGAATCTTAAGTTTCAGTCACCTGAAACTTTTAAATTAAGATGCAAGCAATCCTCTCCAATATTTGAACAGAGCAAGACACTGTCTTTATTTTATTTGTCAGGTAATTCATCTCTCTTTTGCCCCAAGGAGAGAAACAACTGGCATCTTCCATCAATGTGCTGTACAAAAATCTTTGAACACAGAGTGCAAGCAGAGGCTGATACAAGATGTGAAAAAACATGAGAGACCCTTGTGGCATTTACTCCTAAGTTATTGCAATCTCCCATTTAAAATGTGGGATAATCAATCTTCTGAGGAAAAAAGCCCAAGGAAGATTTTTGCTTCTGTGGAATCATGGGATTGCTAAAGATTTCAGGAGGCAAGACGAATTCATGAGAATGGCCATGAGAAATCAGAGAAAAGTCAGATCCATGGATGAAGAGATGTTTACCTCTGTGAATCAATAAGAAGTAGGAGCAAATGAAAAGAAAGCTGAATACAACATTTTCTGAATAAATGTAACCTTTCAGCTGTCATAGAAAAATTAATACTCACTATGATACAACATATTTAGTTTAGAAAGTTAACGTAAATTTAAAGCTTAATAATTAGATTAATTGAAGAAAACATCTTTGTGGTTTAGAATAAATAATATCTTCTGTTACAGATAAGAAGACTACATAAAAAATAGAAATAAGACTAAATAAATAAATAAAGAGGAAAATAAAAAATTAGATGTTATTAACATTAAAAACTGACACTCATCTAAAGAAAGAGAAGGAGAGACAGAAAGAGAGAAGAACCATAGCAAGCATATAATAAAGACTCCTAAATAAGAAGTCTTCAGATGTTAAAAAAAAGAAGTCTTCAATAAGAAGACAATGTAACAGCAAAAATGTGGAAAATATACCAAAAGGTATTTCAAATAAGAGAGTACAGAATGTTAAGTAAACATATCAAAAGATGCTTGGCTTCTTAGTAGTCAATTAAATGCAAAAAACTGATACCTGATATTATCACTCACCAACCAGAAAGTCCAAATGAAAATGACAGGTATTATCAAGTTTGACAAGAATGTGTATAATCCTTGAATCTCATTCACTGTTGCTGAGGATGAAAAATCATACAAATGTTTTGAAAACATTTAGAAATACCTAAAAAGATAAACACATGAAAGCTATGACTCGAAAATTTTACTATTACATGTATACTGAACAATCATTTATACACACACCACCAAAGCTCAAGTTCTAGAATTTATATACCAGTGCTATTCTCAATAGACACAAACTGAAAATCACTCATATTGTAATACACATTGGAATAAATTAATTAATAGTTAAATATTTACTCTATGGAATCCTCTGCAACAGTGACAATGCATGATCACAACAACAGGCAACAATATAGGCATATTCACAAGCAACATAAAATTTAAAAGCCCAATCCAAAAGTGATTTTACTGTGCCATAACATTTATATAAAATACAAAATACAGGTAACATGATATTTTTGTTAGATACAAGAATAATATTAAACCTTAAGGGGAGTCACTAGAATGGGACCGGGGGCCTCTGAGTATCTGGCAATTTTCTGTGTCTTTATCTAGAAGCTATGTATAGAGTGTATTCAGACTCTGAATTTTCTGAAATTTGTCATTTCCATACAAACCATGCATGTTTTAGTTGTTTTTTATACATAACAAAAAGTAAAAAGGATAGACCAGGGAAGCTAATTATATTAGCACTTTAATATCCATGCTTTTCAAGGTGGAAGTGAAAGGTATTAAATACTT
>NC_041231.1:62294524-62295109 GCF_002837175.3 Physeter macrocephalus
GAAGATTCCTCATGCCGCAGAGCAACTAAGCCCATGTGCCACAACTACTGAGCCTGCACTCTAGAGCCTGCAAGCAATAACTATTGAGCCTGCATGACACAACTACTGAAGCCCATGCACCTAGAGCCCATACTCCACAAGAGAAACCACTGCAAGGAGAAGCCCGTGCATCGCAATGATGAATAATCCCTGCTTGACACAACTAGAGAAACCCTGTGCAGAAACGAAGACCCAACACAACGAAAAATAAATAAAATTAAATCTTTTGACTTCTGAGATGACTCACTCACATGGCTGTAGGTAAGAAGCCTCAGTTCCTTGACACATGGATCTCTCCTTAGGGCTGCTTGAGTGTCCTCATGACATGGAAGCTGGCTTACCCCAGGATGAATGAACTAGCAAAAACCAAAGCAGAAGCTGCAATGACTTTGATAACCTTGGAAGCTGCACTTTGTCATTTTTGCAATTTCTTATTAGTTAAACAGTAAGCCCTTTCCAAGTGTGAGGGGCCACACAGGTAGATAAAGACGGGGAGATAATTAGGGGATAATTAGGGCCATCTTGGAGGCTGGCTACCAAAGTGGC
>NC_041231.1:62295609-62312393 GCF_002837175.3 Physeter macrocephalus
GTCAAGCTAGCCCACTAGAACTGCTTGTTCTCAAACAATTCAACATGTGTCCCAACTGTAACTGCTGCTAACTTTAACTAGGATCAGGGTAGGGAAATGATCAGTTAAAGACTAGTTTCAAGTACCAAATGGTTCAAGAATTATACGTCTTAGTTGATTCCCCATTAGGACAAAATAACAGACACCCATCCTTTAACAGGCTCTCAATAAGGGCCCACACCACCCATTGGAGTTTCTAAGAAACTTCTAATCAATGTCTTCATAAAACTAAAAGGAACCTGATTTTGTTCTACCACATGTGGCCGACCAACGTCAGCCCTTTGTCATATGGGGCAGTGCTGTCTAATGGTAAAGCTTCCAGTATAAGATCCCCAATTCCTTCTCCTACTCCCTCCCATGGGGATTCAGTGGGTACATCTGTATTTCATAGAACCTGAAACACTTGAGTTTACAAAGGAGATGGAGGTCTGGGGAAAGAACTGGTCTGATCTCAGTTAAGAATGCAACTTTATACCTGGACGATACTAGAGCACTTTTAGCACCTCATGTGTTTGAAGATGAGACCTTCACAAAGACCTCATGGGCAGGACAGGCAGGCAGGAGAGGGGACAGACTGAAGCTCTGTGACTGACTGATCAAGTAGCAGAAGTCCAGCTGATTTCCAGGCCTACCGCTGATTTACTATCACCAGAGCCACGTAACACACCTTCCACATAGAGAAGCAGCAGAAAAATGAGTTTGAAGAGCATTTTAGCTAAATTCAAGGTCCTTTGGATCATTAGTGAAAGTCATTCTGTTCCTACACGCTCCCCACACCCTGACCCCCCTTCCTAGAACCAAATGGTTCTGAGATTAAAGTGGAAGTGACAAACCTGGAGGTGACCAGGCTTTACTTTATCATCTCTTTCTTCTTCTTCCACGTGTGTTCCTGGTCTTACTCTTCCCGGTTCTTCTGCAGGGAGTGGTCCAGCAACCCTGTCAAGCAAAATCACACACCCTAAGGTTGACTTTCACAGACTCCTCCCGTGGAAGCAGTTTTCAAAAGGTCTTCCTTCCTGCCTACACTGCCCCCCCGCAAAAAAATCAATCTTCATCTCAGGAGCCCTAAGAGGCACATATTACCTCAAGATTTAATATTTAATACAGCCTTTAGATCTAGTTCTGATAACTGCCAGTTGCCCCCAATTCACTCTTTGCAAGAGAATTCTACCTGAATCACAAGGTTAATAATCTGACTGCAAACTCAGCATCCTTAAGCTATCTATGGTCACCCTGGCAACTCACTATAAAGGTCTTCTTATTAAAAGATTTCAGAAAAGTAATTTCAGTCATCAAGATTACACATTGCACAGAACAAAAAGCTTTATTATTCTTACCGTCCTCTGGATATAACTCTACGTCTCTTTTCCTCCTATGTGGAGAGAAGGGAAAAAGAGAAAAACAATATTTCAAAGGAAGATCAAAACCAAAAGCATGAGTCGAAGTATTAAATAAATACATTTGACATGGTTAAAAACAGGGGTTAGGGGGTAATCTCGGTTTTGGGGTAGATCTGGGCAACCTTCAGTGTGGTGTTGATGTCCCACCACCCTCAAAACAAAGAGAGGACCAGGAGCTGGCCCGGCACATGTCTGCGCACTAGAGGTCATCTAGTGATGCTACGTAAGTCAAAGATCCACCTCATGTCAGGAATTTGTTAATACTAGAAAAAAACCAAAGCAGTAATTTGGGATTCACATCAGGAAGTGATGATGACAACCTAAACTGGACACCAGCTCTTCTCTGATGAATACCTTAGTACACTACTTCCCTAAGTTCACAACACTTGCCATCTCCAGGATATCTGTATTTATGTATTTAAGAGGGATAAAAATATTGTGGTGATGAAACCGATCTATGTCTTGTCTGAGGTGGAGGTTACAAGAATGCATGTGTGCATACACGTGACAATACATGCACAGTGAATAAAGTCTGTAGATTATGCCGATGTCCATTTTCTGGTTTTGCTACTACAGTTATGTGTGACGTCACCATTGGAGAAAGTTGGGTAAACGACACAGAACCCCTCTGCACTATATTATATGGAATTAACCTGTATGTGCATACATAAAATTCTGCCTCCAGACTGCCTTTGGACTTGAGCTACAACATCAACTCTTCCCTGGGTCTGCCTCTCTTTGCCTGTCCTGCATATTTCAGACTTGCCAGCCTGAAATCGTGTGACTCAGTTGCTTAAATTAATCTCATATATACAGACATCACTGGGTCTGTTTCTCTGGAGAACGCTAAGATAGATTTTATACTAATATACTACAGTAATATATACATACATATAATCTGAAACTAAACAGAAGAAACTGATGAATGCTCGCCTCTCGAAGGAAGGACAGGACAGAGAGGGGGGAGTACCACCCTTATGTACCAAACAGCCTTTTGTACGGTTTTACCACATGCGTGTATTTAATTCCTTTTTTTAAAAAACATAGTGAGGTCTCAAAGTTTTAAATCGACTAAAGTAAGTTTCTCTCTGTAGTACTACTTATTTGACCAACACCACCTGGTAACACTGGTGTGGTGCACTGAGCCTTACTCTAGCATATTGGGATAAACCCCGTTTCGACAAGCGTTCATCCTCCAAGTCCCCAAGGCCTCTCACACACTGCCAGTGAAACTGCATCCTGATTGGGAAAGAGTGCCCCAGTTCATTTCTTTAGAAGCTAGAAGGCTATGTAAGCCCTCCAAAAGGTTAGAGGGCAAAGAACAACTCTAAAACGGGCACATTTGTTAAAAAAAAAAAAAAAAAGACTTGTCAATATTACAAGAGCCACCTTGCTTTCCCTTGTGACACGTTTTCTTAGGAGGCAAGGGATGTGGCCATGTGACTTGGACAAGCTGTTTCCCTCTGTCTCAGTGTCCCACCTGTGAGTGGGTAGTCTGACTAAACTTAATTACAGACATCTGAATAAGGATCATGAACAGTGGCATCTAATTTCCAACAATAAAAACAGGAGAATGAGTATGTCTTTTACAACAGGACATCAAGTCTACCTCAATGATATTGGTAGCCTTGAGTCCAGTGCTTCACACTCAGGGCAATTGTGCCCCCCAGGGGACATCTGGGAAAGTCTGAAGGTGATTTTGGTTGTCACAACTGGGAGGAGAGAGAGGGAATGTTACAGGCATCTAGTGAGTAGAGGTCGGGACCTTGCTAAACACTACGATGCACAGGACTCACACCCACAGCAAAGGTTTATCTGGCACCAAAAGTCAATGCCTTGGTTGAGAAACCCTGCCTTAGAGCAAACCATGGATACTCATCTTTAGCAGGTAACAGGGCATTTACTACCCACCTGTCAACCTACAGACTTCCCGACTTACATAGCTAATCCTGTGGCAGGACTGAAATAGATAACGTGTGACCATCTGGTATTATCTAGGTTTGCCCCTCAAGTCACATGGGATAGTGCTAGAGACTGACATTTTCTATATTGGAGGCCTTTGGCAAGCCACCAGTTTTCTAACCTAAAAAGTCTAAGCAGCATTATCACAATACACATAATAACATGACAATTCTGCTTTTATAGAGAAATGAGATGTGGGAAAGGAACTTATCTGACATCAGAAGCAAATGCTTTGTACACATCACATCCGCTGCTTCGACTGTCAAATCTTGACAGCTGGAGAGGTAGGAAGGTAGACAGGAGAGAACAGACCAAAGTTATGGGCCTGCTGAGTCCTTGGGTCTAACCATAATACCCTTCATACTGCCCTGAGTCCAGGGATGTGTTCCAACACCCTCTCAGTCACTTACGGTCCATAGACAGACCAAGTATAAATTCACAATTACCAGCAAGTGTACCAAAAAAAGGCAGAGTTAAGAAACTTAAATGCAAGCCCTACCTGGTCTTTTTCTTCTTCCACAGAATCATCTGATTTTGCTTTTTCAGGGTCTTCCTCAAGTTTCCGTTTGGCAGGGCTGTCACACAAAGTAAAGCCAACTGTTAGCTCAGCCAGACCCTAGACCTCCAGTGGGCACGAAACAACTCATATTCCTCCCTACCAAGAGTACCATCTGTTTGGAAAGATTCAGGGCATGGTCACCTCTTCCCTCCAAGGAGAAGCCCTTTTTGCCAGGACATTCAAAGAAGTTCCGAGGGCTTCCCTGGTGGCGCAGTTGTTGAGAATCTGCCTGCTAATGCAGGGGACACAGGTTCGAGCCCTGGTCTGGGAAGATCCCACATGCCGTGGAGCAACTAGGCCGGTGAGCCACAACTACTGAGCCTGCGTGTCTGGAGCTTGTGCTCCGCAACAAGAGAGGCTGAGATAGTGAGTGGTCACCACTTGCCACAACTAGAGAAAGCCCTTGCACAGAAACGAAGACCCAACACAACCAAAAGTAAAGTAAAATACATGAATAAATAAAAGAAATGCATTTCCATTAAAAAAAAAAAAGAAGCTTCGAGCTTCATGTTTCTTTGGTTGACAGGCTTAGAATACCACCATTTTGCAAACCTTAGGAAATAATGGATCTAGACTTTGATCAACGGCTGCTAGAATCACCAAAGAGACATTACATGCCTTTGATGGACAGCCCCATGCCATCAATGAAGTCTCACAAATAAAAGCTGGAATCTGATCAAGACTCTAGACCTAACTACCAGTTTACATAAAACTGGAGACAAGGGAACACATTAACCACCAAAACGATGCAGTCAGCCAGACCTAGAAGCTATTAGACAAAACACCTATTTTCTTTAAATAAATGGCAAGAAAATAAGGGAATCTATCACTTGAAAGGCTTAAGGAGCAAATCAACCAAACTCTGTTACACAAGGGGAAGAATGAACACTGCTATATATTTGTTAGTAGGGAACTGTTACACTTTATAAGGCATGTTTTGTCTTATTCAAAAGACTGTTTGCTAGATGTTAGCAATTATAGCAAAATATGAATAAAAAACTTGTCAGAGAAAGAGACATTGTCATCTAGAAATATAGTATGTGTGGATAAGATGACGTGTCCAATTTGTTTCAAAGTAATCCAACTGGGAGGATATGGGTGTGTATGGAGTTGTAATCCATTTGGAATAATTTTCACTTGGAGCATATGGGGGTATAGATGAAACAACAGCCAGGAGCTGTTAATTGTTGATATTGGGTGATAGGTACACATTGGTTCATTTTACTATCTTTGGTAATTTTGTGTATGTACATTTGACGTTTCCTATGTTAAGAGTAAAAATGGATGAGGTCTTCAGAAATGCTGTTCATGAATGTCTAACAACAGAATATCAAAAGGAAAACCTAAGCAATGTGGAAGTCAGAATTACTAAGTTATATCTTAATTCTATACATGTTTTACCAAAAACAGTTGGCCCCTAAAATGGGGGCTGTCCATTCATTATATACTGACCCCCTTGTGAAATGAGATGTGATGGTGTTCTGCCTGGCAGTTTGCCTTGTAATCCTGGGGCTAGATGAGACTTCAGCTGCTTAAAGAAAAAGAGACAAAAAAGCCACTAGGAATAAAGAGTTCACAGCGAAGGTACAGTTCTTCAGCATTACCAAGCTGGTGCAGAGACCAGGTTCTGAGGATTAAGTATCCTTCTCTTCTTATTCTAAGCAACCACCATCTTGATAAATTCATCAATTTAGCACCTGCCAGTTTGCTGGGCCATTTTAACACAAGCTCTTGTATGAGGGACCCAACACTGAGAGGCACAAGGAAACAGAGCCTCTGCTTATTTCGTCAAAAGATGAAGTGGCCAAGCACCTGACATGAGCTCAAGTCCCATGCTCTTTTTAAAAAAATTCCAGAAGAGTTACTCTGACTACAAGCGGGGAAGGAGTCTAAGAATAAATGTATAGCTTAAACAGGCATGTAACTTAGAAGTAATAAATATCAGTAGCTCCTGTTATCCTATACCTCATAAGTTCAACCGCATTTGGGGATCTAATGCTCTATAACTTGGTCGAAGACAAAAATTTAAAGTATATATCTAAGTTAGTTAGAAGTATACACAAGAGGGAATTCCATGGCCGTCCAGTGGTTAAGACTAGGCACTCTCACTGCCGAGGGCCGGGGTTCGATCCCTGGTTGGAGAACTAAGATCGTACAAGCCGAGCAACACAGCCACCCCCACCCCCCAAAAAAGAAACAAAAACAGAAGATACACAAAAAACAAGTACTGCCGGTGGAGGGGCTGTGTGTGGGGGGAACAGACAGACCCTATGGCGCCAAGTCTGTCCTCCCCTTAGGTGGTACCAGACTCCAACGAGGTCAAACGAGTCAAGCGCTCTTACATTTTGTTTCTGCATCGGCCTTGCTTCTCCTGGGCATGCAAAGTTTGGAAACAGGTTTGGGGGACTTCTTTTTCTCTGCTATTTCCACTCTTCGCTCCTCACCACTTGTCTGGCTCCCGTTTTCTAGACAGCCATTCACTTCCCGAGTGAAAGCATGAGCTCCGTTCTCCAAGGACAAATCTTTATTTAAAAGGGATTTGACTTTAGCCAGGTAGCCCTCCTACAGCAGGAAAGGATAATTTAAGTAGCAGTGAATGAAAACAAGTGGTCATGAGAGAATAGGGAAACACATGCGCTTCCTTTATAACTATCAGGTAACAGGGAGAGGTGGGATTATTCTGCCTCCCTGGTCACAGACAAGTTACATGGGAGGAAACGTTTTCTAGCCACCGGGATGTTGAGGACTTACCTCTGATAATTCTTCTTTATGTAATTTGGTTTCCAAGTCACATAACTGATGATTTCTGTCTGCAGAAATTCATGCAAGAGATTCCATTTCTCCTTCACGCATTCCTAAGGGAAGGATATAGGTTAACAAGTCTCCGCATTCCCAAGGTATGAACCAATGGACTAATACACAAATAGTTACACTGCCTGGTCACATAACAATGACTGAATGGCAGGCAATGCTGAGTCGGCCAAAAAGAAAACTAAATATTCACAAGACATGTTCGTGATGAGTCTCACAAATAAAAGCTGGAATCTGATCAAGACTCTAGACCTAACTACCAGTTTACATAAAACTGGAGACAAGGGAACACATTAACCACCAAAACGATGCAGTCAGCCAGACCTAGAAGCTATTAGACAAAACACCTATTTTCTTTAAATAAATGGCAAGAAAATAAGGGAATCTATCACTTGAAAGGCTTAAGGAGCAAATCAACCAAACTCTGTTACACAAGGGGAAGAATGAACACTGCTATATATTTGTTAGTAGGGAACTGTTACACTTTATAAGGCATGTTTTGTCTTATTCAAAAGACTGTTTGCTAGATGTTAGCAATTATAGCAAAATATGAATAAAAAACTTGTCAGAGAAAGAGACATTGTCATCTAGAAATATAGTATGTGTGGATAAGATGACGTGTCCAATTTGTTTCAAAGTAATCCAACTGGGAGGATATGGGTGTGTATGGAGTTGTAATCCATTTGGAATAATTTTCACTTGGAGCATATGGGGGTATAGATGAAACAACAGCCAGGAGCTGTTAATTGTTGATATTGGGTGATAGGTACACAGCGGTTCATTTTACTATCTTTGGTAATTTTGTGTATGTACATTTGACGTTTCCTATGTTAAGAGTAAAAATGGATGAGGTCTTCAGAAATGCTGTTCATGAATGTCTAACAACAGAATATCAAAAGGAAAACCTAAGCAATGTGGAAGTCAGAATTACTAAGTTATATCTTAATTCTATACATGTTTTACCAAAAACAGTTGGCCCCTAAAATGGGGGCTGTCCATTCATTATATATGGACCCCCTTGTGAAATGAGATGTGATGGTGTTCTGCCTGGCAGTTTGCCTTGTAATCCTGGGGCTAGATGAGACTTCAGCTGCTTAAAGAAAAAGAGACAAAAAAGCCACTAGGAATAAAGAGTTCACAGCGAAGGTACAGTTCTTCAGCATTACCAAGCTGGTGCAGAGACCAGGTTCTGAGGATTAAGTATCCTTCTCTTCTTATTCTAAGCAACCACCATCTTGATAAATTCATCAATTTAGCACCTGCCAGTTTGCTGGGCCATTTTAACACAAGCTCTTGTATGAGGGACCCAACACTGAGAGGCACAAGGAAACAGAGCCTCTGCTTATTTCGTCAAAAGATGAAGTGGCCAAGCACCTGACATGAGCTCAAGTCCCATGCTCTTTTTAAAAAAATTCCAGAAGAGTTACTCTGACTACAAGCGGGGAAGGAGTCTAAGAATAAATGTATAGCTTAAACAGGCATGTAACTTAGAAGTAATAAATATCAGTAGCTCCTGTTATCCTATACCTCATAAGTTCAACCGCATTTGGGGATCTAATGCTCTATAACTTGGTCGAAGACAAAAATTTAAAGTATATATCTAAGTTAGTTAGAAGTATACACAAGAGGGAATTCCATGGCCGTCCAGTGGTTAAGACTAGGCACTCTCACTGCCGAGGGCCGGGGTTCGATCCCTGGTTGGAGAACTAAGATCGTACAAGCCGAGCAACACAGCCACCCCCACCCCCAAAAATAAAAAAAAAAAAAATACACAAAAAACAAGTACTGCCGGTGGAGGGATTGTGTGGGGGGCGGAACAGACAGACCCTATGGCGCCAAGTCTGTCCTCCCCTTAGGTGGTACCAGACTCCAACGAAGTCAAACGAGTCAAGTGTTCTTACATTTTGTTTCTGCATCGGACTTGCTTCTCCTGGGCATGCAAAGTTTGGAAACAGGTTTGGGGGACTTCTTTTTCTCTGCTATTTCCACTCTGCGCTCCTCACCACTTGTCTGGCTCCCGTTTTCTAGACAGCCATTCATTTCCCGACTGAAAGCGTGAGCTCCGTTCTCCAAGGACAAATCTTTATTTAAAAGGGATTTGACTTTAGCCAGGTAGCCCTCCTACAGCAGGAAAGGATAATTTAAGTAGCAGTGAATGAAAACAAGTGGTCATGAGAGAATAGGGAAACACATGCGCTTCCTTTATAACTATCAGGTAACAGGGAGAGGTGGGATTATTCTGCCTCCCTGGTCACAGACAAGTTTCATGGGAAGAAACGTTTTCTAGCCACCGGGATGCTGACGACTTACCTCTGATAATTCTTCTTTATGTAATTTGGTTTCCAAGTCACATAACTGATGATTTCTGTCTGCAGAAATTCATGCAAGAGATTCCATTTCTCCTTCACGCATTCCTAAGGGAAGGATATAGGTTAACAAGTCTCCGCATTCCCAAGGTATGAACCAATGGACTAATACACAAATAGTTACACTGCCTGGTCACATAACAATGACTGAATGGCAGGCAATGCTGAGTCGGCCAAAAAGAAAACTAAATATTCACAAGACATGTTCGTGATGTTTCCATTAAGATCATATCACACTATCTCCAGAGTGGTGAAAAATGGAAAGATTAGAGGTGAAACAGACACATAATAGCGTACTAGAACAAAACTGATTTTGAAAAACAGTGTGACCAGGACAAGTTATAATCCACACTTGATAGTACGGAACCCAGACTGGAAAACTCGATGAGTTACCAAAAGCTAACCAATAATAGCCTATTAGTACAGCACATTAGACAAAAACATCCACGTTATCCTCAACTTTAGGGAAAAGAGAGCCAATTCCACTTACATTTGTTTTTATGAACTACATAATATCTGTCAAATGGTCACATTTGATCATAAATTTTGTTAAGGTGGAGATTACCTTACCTTTTCTGTTAACTATATCTTTCCAAATCTTTGAGCCTGGGGGAAGAAAAAGGGAAGAAACAAACGCTTGTTCAGCAACATTGTCTACCTGTAAGAATACCACAGTTTAAAGAACTTTGGAAATAAGTTTAAGAGGAATGTTAGAAAAAAATACAATGGTTTTTCCCTCCCCCAGTGTCTAGAATGCCCTACTGTAATGCCTACACGTTAAGAAGTTATTTTCAATACGAATGAGGTCCCCCTTTTGGGGGGTGGTTTTCTGATGGTGGTAAGAGATGATATAGGAGCTCTAGAACAACATTCTTTCTTTTTTTTTTTAACGTTATTTTAAAGACACTGGGAAAGGGGAAGCAGGTCACACAGTTGGGTTCCTTCCCAAGCTAACTGACTTATAGGTGGTCTTCCTCCAGTTGGACCTGACAAGATTTCATAGAAGGGCATACAGAGGTTAGAAAGAGTGGACCAGGGTGACGGGATGCTGCAGGGAACAGCCAGCTAACATTCCCAAAGGCCAGGATGGGGTGGTGGCAGCATTCTGATGAGGAATATAGGAAAATGGAGGAGTCAAGGCATCTGGGGCAGCAGGGGGTGCCCACACACAAGCAAGAGAGATGAAGCTAGAAAATTTGCCCGGCACCTCACCCAAGAGCTCATCCTTGCAAATGTTCATACCTAGTCATTCAGAAGTGCAGAACTCTCATGAGTTTAGCTGGAAGATCATGGCCTGATTTGGTTCCTGAAGATTAGTATCTTGCCTCTTTGGGGAGGAAGGCAGCGAAAAGAAGAAAGGAACAAAACTAGAAGACGCAGAGGATATGGGGAGGCTGCTGTGCCTAGCCTGGGTGCTGACTGTGAGCCTTTGGGTGAGAACAGGTCTAACCAGCTGGGCAAGCATCCCTCAGCAGAGGGGCAGCACCCTGGGTGGGGACTGGGCCTCCACCATCTATGGCTCCTCCCCTCCAGCACCAAGGCTAGGTACTCACTTAGCAGCAGCCCAGAGGGCAGGAACAGAGCTCTGCCAGGCTGGCCTTCCCAGAGGGCAGGTGTAAGCAGCACAGCCAGAAATGTGAGCAGACGGGCTTTGCTGGGTTGTCCGGAAGGAGGGAGACATCTGGCTCGCCATGGTTGGAGTCAGCGCTAGCCTCCCCTCGGCCATGGGAACTGGGCCCCCGGTTCAGGCTCACACAGGCCTCCAAAGCCCTTCCCTCAGGATGGTGCTCAGACCCTCTACCCAGCCCACCCTCCCGCCCCACACCAGCAGGTCAAGCACCACTCAGAGAAGGGGGCCTTTAAAGGGCTTTAGAAAATCTTAGAATCCGGATATGGAAGCTACTATGTTTCACTTCTGGCTGAGAGCTCTGCTCCCAGAGCACAGGATGGACGAGGGCGGTGAGATGGGAGGGTCTCGCTGTGACCCCCAGGCACTGCTGGCCTTTTCAGCCACATGCCTGCATTCCTTGGAAATACATTTCATTCACATCCAAACGGAACACCCTGAGAAACGGGAGGGGAGGAATTATTGGTTCCTCTCAACCCTTAGCAACAGGGACTTTTCAGCACCATGTATTTTGTATGCTCTCTGCGATGCACTGGAACTTTCCTTTGGGCTAAACGTGCCTCAGCTGTCCACGGCACCCGACACACTTGGCGACTCCGCCTGACCCAGGAGTGCCCTGGGGCCCAGGGACAGGGTCCCTCCTTCCTGATCACACCCTCGTGGGAGTGCTGAGTCAGCACTCCCCGTTTGCCAGCTGGGGTCAGCCCCCAGCCCTGGGGGCTCCGCGTCCCCTGGGAAGTGACTGCGAGTCAAGCTCCCCACCGACACCCTCCCCTCTGGTCTCCCTCCCTCCAGGGCCTCTTCGTGCGCTGTGCCAGTCGCCCCGCCTCAGCGGGGAGGAGACCTGGGCCGACTCCACTCCACTGACATGCCGCTGCCCGTCCGGGACGTGGCCGAACAGCCGGTAGGTGTCGGGGAAGCCCTGAGGGCGGGCGGCGCCCTCCCGCACGCACCCTCACGACGCGTAGAGCCCGCGGCCCGGGGGGCAAGAGGCGCGACGGGGGTGGGAAGGAGACGGGGCCACGGGAAGCCCACCCCGGGCCGGGGCGCAGAGGCAGGAGGGGGCGAGGAGGGCCGGCCCAGCCGCGAAGCCCGTGCCTCCGCCCCGCCCGGGCCCGAGCGGCCCTCAGAACTCCCTGCCGTCCCCTGGGCTCGGGGTGGCTGACGGGTGCGCCGAAGAAGCCGTCCCGCTCGAGCCGACTTAGACGCCGGCCCAGGCATGTGCCTGTTCCCGGCGTGGGGCGAGAACCGGGGCGTGAGGGTGTGGAGCCGTCCAGCCGCAGGTCACAGGCATTGCCTGTTGGAAGGGAGGGCTGCCATGGGGCTGTGCCAAGGGAAGGGGAGGATGGATCCGCCCACAGTCCCCGTTTGCCAGGAAGAACTTCATCGCGGACCCTGTTCTCAGCAGCCGTGCGCAGCAGGGACACCCAGGCCTGGCGAGTCGGTGCCCCACCCAGGGCAGCTGGGTTCCTGCGCGGCAGCCCCGGCAACTCCTGCTGAGAAACCCCGGATACCGTGCTCCTTCCCCCGAGCCCACCGCAGCGCTGCAGAGCGCAAGGGGGCTGGGGCCTTCACCCCAAACTTGAGGAAGCCACACCTAGGGGGCCGGGGCACAAGCGCGGGTCCCACCTTCCCCGCAGGTGCAGACCCCGCGGAGGGTCTATCTTTTGGAAATAAATTTAGACTAACAGGTTTTACACACAGAATCTTAGAGCTGGGAAAAGTCCTTTGTGTCATTCATGCAGCTTCATACGATTCTTTTTTAATGAGAAGATGGATTTCCTTGAGCAAGAGTGAATTTCCAGGAATGGGTCCCTGGATACCAAGGACTGTTCTGGGGAAGGAAGATGAACCTATTCTGTGAACGTCATAAAATTTTTTTTTAATAAGAGGATGGATTTCCTTGAGCAAGAGTGAATTTCCAGGAATGGGTCCCTTGATACCAAGGACTGTTCTGGGGAAGAAAGAGGAATCTATTCTGTGAAAGCCTTATAGAAATTATTCTATATTGTAGTTCTCTCTGGAAACACATGTACCGTTGATCTTTGTAGCAGCCCTTAACATCCTCAGTAGAAGCTCTCATTTCCCCATTAGTACTTGTTACAGACTGAATATTTGGGTCCCCCCAGCATTCACATGTTGACACACTACCTCCAATGTGATGGTATTAGAAGGTGGGTCTTTTGGGATTTGATGAGGTCATTGGGATGGAGCCCTCATGATGAGATTCTTACCCTCGTGAGAGTCATGAGAGAGCTGGCTTTTTCTCTCTGCTCTCTGCCCTGTGAGGACACAATGAGAAGTGGACAGTCTGCAACCCGGAAGACAGTCCTCACCAGAAGGCGATGATCCCGGCACCTAGATCTCAGACTTCCAGCCTCCAGGACTGAGAATACATTTTTGTTGTATACAAGCCCCCACCCCGCCCCGTTTGTGGTACTTTGTGACAGCAGCCCAAACTGACTTAGCACTCTTTTCTTCAAGTAAATGGAAGAATTTGTGGAGCCCATCCATTTTATGATACAATTTCCCAGATAACAAATATTCTGTCTATACATTCTGATTTCTCAACTTTTTTACTTATCAAAATTCTTATAAAAAAAGCTTCCATATTTTTTCCTAATACATTGTTTCCAATCCAAGTTGTCACTATAATGGTTCTATGATATTAATAATTTGAGCACTAATACCCTGCTTAAAATAATCATTTATTTGTCTTATGAATAAGTTCAGGGTTCAAATGCAAAAGTTTTAAAAGGATATACTGTGTAAAACATCTATGTCATCCCTCTGAAGGAAAGAAGGAGGGAAGAAAAGGAAGGAAGGAAGCAAGGAAGGAAGGAAGGAAGAAGGAAGGAAGGAAAAAACATTGAATTTGCCCCCAGTTTAGCTGCCACTTCCTAAGGGAAGCCCTTCCCAACTCCAGACCCCCAGGCATCACAAATAAGCCCTCATGGGACACTGTCCATACTGTTGTAGGTCATGTTCCCTGAAAAGCTGATTCTGAGACAAGGACAGACTTTCAGGAAGTTTCTTGGGGTGTGTTTTTTGGGATAAACATACAATTACTGTATGACTCAGCAATCCCACTCCTAAATCATTGAAAACAAACAAACCAACGTACACACATGTTTATAGCAGCACTATTCACAATAGAAAAATCATGGAAATAACCCAAATGTCCAGCAATAGATGAATGAATAAACAAATTGTGGTATATACCTACAGTGGAATAGTAATTCAGTCATAAAAAGGAATAGAGCAATTAAATATCAAACAATTACACAGCCAAAAACATTTTTTAAGGAATGAAATACTAATACATATTACAGTGTGGATGACTCTCCCAAACATCATGCTACGTGAAAGATGCCAGACACAAATCTCACACCTTCCAGGATTCCATGTATCCGAAATATCCAGAATAAGTAAATCTCTAGCGAAAGAAAGCAGATTGGTGGTCTCCAGGGCCTGTTAGAGAGAGCCAAGTAGTATCTTCTCAACAGGTACAGAGTTTCCTTTTGGGGTGATAAAAATGTCTGTGGGAAAAAATTTTAATTGGAAAATGATTGATTAAAAACAGAAGTCTGTGGGGTATTTCTTGGTACTGCCTTTCCCAATTTTGACAGTAAATGGTCAAGTACACAGTAAATGGTCAAGTACAGCAGCTGTGGTTTGAGAAAGAAATGATGACCAGGGCTCAGGACACTCACTCAGGGATGAGCGTGAGGGTCACCCCACCAAGTAAGCCATCCATTTTAGCAGAGATATTAGCCAAGGATGAGGGGAATTGAGAATGGATAGCACAGGAGGGAGACAAGGACTATCAGTTGTGGCCTTGTGGCCACCTACAGTAACAGAGGCTATAGTTCGACCCACTGACCCTTCTTTCACTAGTAGTTCATCTCATTTACCCTCTCCCCTAAAAACGATCCATGGAAACTATGAAAGAGTTGTTTCCAGAACTTATGCAAAGACGTTGATCCAAGTAAAGGCAACAAAGGCAAAAATAAACAAGTGGGGCTATATCCAACTAAAAAGCACAACAAAGGAAACCAACAACAAAATGAAAAGACAACCTACGGAATGGGAGAAAAATTTTACAAATAATATATCTTATAACGGGTTAGTATTCAAATTATATGAAGAACTCATACCAAAAAAATAGAAAAATATCCAACTAAAAAATGAGCAGAGGATCTGAATACACATTTTTACAAAGAAGATACAGAGATGGCCAGCAGATAATTTAAAAAGGCATCTAAAATCACTAATGCAGAGAAATGCAAATCAAACCACAAAGAGATATCACCTCATACCGGTCAGAATGGCTAATATCAAAAAGACAGGACCTATCAAGTGTTGGCAAGGGTGTGGAGAAAACGGAAGCCTTGTGCACTGTTGGTAGGAATGTAAATTGTTGCAACCACGATGGAAAACAGTATGGAGGTCCTCAGAAAATTAAAAATAGAACTATCATATGATCCAGAAATTCCACTACTTGGTATTTGTATGAAGGAAACAGAAACTCTAATTCAAAATGAAATCTGTACCCCCATTTTCACTGCAGTATTATTTACAATAGCCAAGACTTGGAAACCCTTGTGTTCATCAATGGATAAATGGATAAAGGACATTTGGCATACATATATATATATATAATTCAGCCACGAGAAAGAAGCAAATCCTGCCATTTGTGACAGCATAAATGGGCTGTGAGGGTGCTATGCTAGGTAAAATATGTCAGACAGAGAAAGAAAAATCCTGTATGATCTCACTTCATATGGAATTTTTATAAAAGCTCATAGATACATAGACTGGTGGTTACCAGAGGTAGCGGGTGGAGGGTGGGTGAAATGGGTAAAGGTGGTCAATATGTACAAAGTGCCAGTTATAAAATAAGTCCTGGGGATGTGACTATAGTTAATAATATCGTATTGCATATTTAAAAGTTGCTAAGAGAGTAGATCTTAAAAGTCCTCATCACAAGAAAAAAAGATTTCTGCCATGTATGGTAATGGATGTTAACTAGGCATACTGTGGTGATCATTTTTTAAATTGAAGTATAGTTGATTTACAGTATTATATTGTAACAACAATATATTAGAACACAGTGATTCAATATTTTTATAGATTATACTCCATTTAAAGATATTATAAAACATTGGCGGGCTTCCATGGTGGCACAGTGGTTGAGAGTCCGCCTGCCGATGCAGGGGACACGGGTTCGTGCCCCGGTCCGGGAAGATCCCACATGCCGCGGAATGGATGGGCCCGTGAGCCGTGGCCGCTGAGCCTGGGCGTCCGGAGCCTGTGCTCCGCAACGGGAGAGGCCTCAACAGTGAGAGGCCCGCGTACTGCCAAAAAAAAAGAAAACCAAAAAAAAACAACATTGGCTGTCCTTATAGCTTATTTATTTTATGCATAGTAGTTTGTGCCTCTTCATCCCCTCCCCTACCCCTATCTTGCCCCTCCCCCCTTCCCTCTACCCACTGGTAACCACTGCTTTGATGTCTATATCTGCGTTCATTTCCTTTCTGTTACATTTATTCTTTATTTTTTAGTTTCCACATACAAGTGATAACATACCGTATTTGTCTTTCTCTGTTTGACTTATTTCACTAAGCATAATAGTGTTGCAGCAAAAATAGAAATGAAGTTTTTCCTCTACTGAAAAGAAGGAAAGTAAAGGGGACAGTGAACAGGCTAGAGAAGACACATAAACTGGCCTGAAAGGGTTAATCGATCCTAGTTTTATTTAAACTGTTACTAATCTGTAGTGCCTGTCACTAGTTTTATCTTTCACAAAGCTAAAATACATTCTGTTCCTAACACTCCCTAGGTGTCTATGTCAATTACATCCTGCATCTGGTGCTTAAGCTCCCCCGCACTCTCTTGTAGCAAATCACCCTGTGTAGCTGTTTGCATCTCCGGAAGCAAATGGCAGTCAGATAACATAGAGGCAATGAACCCAATTACCAGTCCGCAGGACCCAGTTACCGGACTGCCTGACGCCAGCG
>NC_041231.1:62318806-62374443 GCF_002837175.3 Physeter macrocephalus
ATGCTAGGTAAAATATGTCAGACAGAGAGAGGAAAATCCTGTATGATCTTACTTTATATGGAATTTTTTAAAAAGCTCATAGATATATAGACTGGTGGTTACCAGAGGCAGGGGGTGGAGGGTGGGTGAAATGGGTAAAGGTGGTCAATATGTACAGACTGCCAGTGATAAAATAAGTCCTGGGGATGTGACTATAGTTAATAATACCGTATTGCATATTTAAAATTTGCTAAGAGAGTAGATCTTAAAAGTCCTCATCACAAGAAAAAATATTTCTACCATGTATGGTAATGGATATTAACTAGGCATACTGTGGTGATCATTTTTTAAATTGAAGTATAGTTGATTTACAGTATTATATTGTAATAACAATATATTAGAACACAGTGATTCAATATTTTTATAGATTATACTCCATTTAAAGTTATTATAGGGCTTCATTGGTGGCGCAGTGATTAAGAATCCGCCTGCCAATGCAGGGGACATGGGTTCGAGCCCTAGTCTGGGAAGATCCCACATGCCGCGGAGCAACTAAGCCCACGCGCCACAACTACTGAGCCTGCACCCTAGAGCCCGTGAGCCACACTACTCAGCCTGTGTGCCACAACTGCTAAAGCCCGCGATCCTAGAGCCTGTGCTCTGCAACAAGAGAAGCCACCACCATGAGAAGCCCGCGCACCGCAATGAAGAATAGCCCCTGCTCGCTGCAACTAGAGAAAGCCCGCGTGCAGCAACGAAGACACCACACAGCCAAAAATAAATAAATTTATTTTAAAAATGAATAAATAAAGTTATTATTAAACATTGGCTATATTCCTTATAGCTTATTTATTTTATGCATAGAAGTTTGTAACTCTTAATCCCCTCCGCTACCCCTATCTTGCCCCTCCCCCCTTTCCTCGACCCACTGGTAACCACTGCTTTGATGTCTATATCTGTGAGTTCATTTTCTTTTTGTTACATTTATTCTTTTTTTTTTATACTGCAGGTTCGTATTAGTCATCAATTTTATACACGTCAGTGTATACATGTCAATCCCAATCGCCCAATTCAGCCCAAGTGACTTTCAATTTTGTACATTGTTCAAGGGAAGAGTGTATATTGGTTAGGATGTGCTCATAGCTGGTGCATCTCCAACAATTGCTTCATGAAGGCTGCCAGCTTCTGGACATCTTCGATGGTGACAGCATTATACAGAGAGGCCGAATTCCTCCCACGGACCCAGAAGAACCACTGATTCAGCCGTTAAGAACAGGAGCATCTGGTTGAGCATCAGGACGACCCTCCTTCCCGTCACCAGCTCCTGCAAGGGTCGTAGCAGAAGATACTATCGTGTCCAACCTCCCACCTGAAAGCCCCCGCAGGTGGCCAGGAGCTTCACACATCTCAGTCATTAGAAAATTCCTTTCTAACGCAGTGAAGGACCGTCACGCTCACAGGTAACCTAGGTTAGATCAACTCTTCGATGAGCCTGCCGTGCAGGGGGCAGGGAGCGGGCAGCTCTTCTCATGCGTGAGAACATACATCATTCATGGAGCTTACAGAATTAACTATTCTCTCTGATGTTCAGGGGAGCAACAGTGATCTGTTCTTACACTGAACAGGCTTGTGCCAGCTGCACCAGAGATGGGATGGCACCCTTTGTGCTGTCAGAGCAGAGATTTTCAAAGGTAATTTTGACCAAAGCTCCTAGAAGGTGTGGCCCCCCCCCCATGCTCTCGGCCTTGGAATCGTGCTAAGGGGTCTGTAAGCAGCAGCAGGAGAGCCCCCGTAACAAATGGTCTTTCCCAACTAGTTACAGTAACTGCTACTCCAGGATGGGCAGGCTCCTAGATGTGTTTCCTGCAGCGTCTGAAAAGAAAACCAATTCTCTGACCAGCTTCTTGTTGGGACATGTACTCACCACCTCTGCCCTTTCAGGGAGATCATATTGAGTTCAAGAGCTTTGTCGGGAAATCTTTTTTCTAAAGAACCATCTCCTTTGGTGTTGTCAATGCGGAATGGAATATTCATCTTGCTTCTATTCTGGGGCTCCACTGGACATCTGAAAAACATGTTTTTTCTTCCAGCTATTTTTCTGCAATGTGGAACTGCCATTAACAAAGCAACAGAAAAGTTTTAAAAACCATTTTCCAGATGCAACCAAGAGATTAAAAAAAAGATCTGTGCCAGGACATTTATAATTTACATAAGGAGACCACTCTTGCATATGGAACAGTGAGTTAACATTCTCTTATATGACTCATACTTAATTTCCAAGAGCCTCAGTTTCCTCATCTGAATATTGGGACTAATAATAATATCTCCATTTCATACTAGTTATGACAGTTCAGTGCTACAACATAGAGGAAGCTTCCAACCCATGGCAGTCACACAGCAATGTGAATGACCCTTTCTCTACAAGGCTCCAGAGAAAATAAATAAGTTGGTCCGAATAGTGGCTGTAAGATTGAAAAATAATGAGCAGCAGCTTTCAAAGCACTTAAAACACTGTATTGTCAATACAGTGTTTTAAGTGCTTTGAAAGCTGCTGCTCATTATTTTTCAATCTTACAGCCACTATTCGGACCAACTTATTTATTTCCTCTGCAGCCTTGTAGAGAAAGGGTCATTCACATTGCTGTGTGACTGCCATGGGTTGGAAGCTTCCTCTATGTTGTAGCTTTTGAATCTGGGCTGGCCTTGCGGACTTGCTTTGACCAAGAGACTGCAACAGGAGTGATGCTGTGCAACTTCTAAGCTGAGGCCTCAAGGGGCATGCAGCTTCTCTACCTGCCCTCTTAAAACATCACTGCATGATGTTTTAAGCATGCCTGAGCTAGCCTGCTGGAATAACAGGTCCAGCCCACAGCCAGCACCAGCTTCCAGACAGGTGAGGGGGGCCATTTTAGACTCTAGGTGAATCACCAGACTCATCTAGGATAACGTTAGTATTGGACTTCAGTTTCTGATTTGGAAAGTAAGCAAGCCAAAATTATCTTCCACTGACAACCAAAGGAGACAAACCGAAGAAGGGCTGACATGCTATTCTGGATTACAAGGAAAATACGTAATAACTCTCTCCATTTTCTCAAACACATCCTGTCTTATTATTCCACTTCTACAGGGTAGGATTCATTAAAAGTAAACAGCAAAGAAAAGCAGTGTGAGGAAACCCCCATTAAAAGCTATGCTCGCCCCTCAGGGCACACACATAATTCCTGTTAAAGTTAATAGGAGTCAAGTGCACGTCGACAGACAGAAGAGACGCAAGCAGGGAAACCAAGTATCTGGTAACAGGCTTTGAGCCTGAATTCTGGGCCCCCCTTTGCACAGCTAGTAGGTATCCTGGTTGACATTTACATTAAAAATTTAGTGTCTACCCTCTTTGATATTCTACTACCTCAGGCTCCCCTGGTGACAGTCCAATTATAGAGCTGGAGCAGCAAAAAGGACACGTGATTTAAGGGGAAAAATATTAAAAGGGGGAAGAATTAGGAACCTGGATTTACAAAGAATCTGTATTTACAGTCGTCCCCCACACATTTACCCATCTTACTGTGAACGTAGGTAGTACCATGACAGCACCAATGTCATAACAACTAGAAATTGAAGATTAAATTTGCACGATGCCCGAGAGTGTCCCTGGTGTGGGGCTGAGGGAAGGAAGAAAAAGATGAAGGGGAATCAGCTGCTCCCAACCTAGCAAGACGGCTGTGAAGGGAATTCAAATTCCACAGGACAAGCGCTGTGGAAGCACAGAGCTGAGCAAGTAACTCTGCCCGAGGGAAGGTTGAAGGTTTCAGAGGAAGGGAGGTGGGAGGGGTCAGGACAGGGGGAGATGAAGGAAGGGCACATGGCAGAGAGTTGTCTCTGCCAAGGCACGGGGGACCCCAGCAAGTTCTCTGCAGCACCTGGGGTGCTGGGTGCTTGGTTGGGGGCAGGACTGCAGACCGCAGAGGGCCCTGCAGACACGCTCTCCTGGGAACTGGATCCATCGGATCAACGAGGAGCATTCAGGTCTGCACAACAAGGAGCTCTGTGTTTTCGAAAAAGCACTACGACCGACATAGGGGCTGGAGGTGGGGACGCTGGGGGAGAGGCCTGCTAGAAAGCTCCCACCAAGAACTTCTAGGTCAACAGAATTAGGGCTCATGACCAAGACAGGGGCACTGGGGAGTTTCAAGCATGGGCAGTAAATGCAAATATCAATAGGGACCCAAGGGTCATATAAATGAGTATAACAGGCCCAACATGACAGACTCAGCACAAACTCCCTATGTTACCTGTTAACTGTGAGGGCCCATTCTTTACTCCCACAGAGAAACAGTCTCCCTTTTACTTAAAAATTATGGCCCGACACCGGGGGAGAGGCCTGCTAGAAAGCTCCCACAAAGAACTTCTAGGTCAACAGAATTAGGGCTCGTGATAAATACAGGGACACTGGGGAGTTTCAAGCATGGGCAGTAAATGCAAATGCCAATAGGGACCCAAAGGTCATATAAATGAGTATAACAGGCCCAACATGACAGACTCAGCACAAACTCCCTATGTTACCTGTTAACTGTGAGGGCCCATTCTTTACTCCCACAGAGAAACAGTCTCCCTTTTACTTAAAAATTATGGCCCTCCCAGTGTGTTTCTCCCACTTTCAGAGACACGGGGATTAGGAAATAAGACACCTGGATTGAAATCATCTTCCCATGTTCCAGTAAGGGCTCAAATTGTGTGTTTTAAACTCTGTGAGCCACACGGAGCACTGCCGTGGGCTGTGCTGGGCCACTGCTCCCAGGCAGCACTAAATCTCAGAGCGGGGGCAGGGCCTGTGGCCTGAATGAGTTGGGGGCAGGGAGAAGGTGCCAGGCTGACAGAGCGCTAGCACGGGGCCCGGTGGGCGTGGAAGCAGCCAGGTAATCCTGGGACTACAAAGATTCCAGGACAGAGTCTGAGCAGCGCTCCCCAGGGAGTCTATGATGGAAGCTGATAAGGATGGTTGTGACTGGAAAAGCAGTGCCACAATCAGTCATAGAAATTTAGGAAATCCTGAATTAACAGGGCTACAAGTGTTTCTTGACTCAACTTCCTAGAGCATCTCAAGACCTCCGGTGAATCGTGAACTCCCGAGAGGATAATTCATACAGGAACACAGTTTTCCCCAAATGCATGTGGCTGAAAAGCCCAATGCATCTCTGGGATGAGTATTCTAGAATGCCCACTGAGAAACCCTGGGACTTCCCAGGGTAACAGAGGGGTGTGTGTGAGGGGAAAGTCACCACCTCAGCGCGAAACAGCATCTCACAAAGGTGGTGAGGGTTAGGAGGGCACAAGAAAACCGCAGGCAGTTGGCAAGCGATGACAAGACTCTCGTTTCAGTGGTGTCTGCTCCAAAAGACAAACCAGAAACAGGAAGGGCGCGAAGAGTGCATCCTGAGGTGAGAGAAGCCCATAAAAGAGTCACTAGGCCTCTCCTGACTGCCTAACTTTTAAATTAAAAATTAACTCTAAATTTGCACACGATTAGGAAAACTAGAGTAAAAATACAAAGATCTATTCCCTTCCATAGAGGTGGTTGCCATTAACAGTCTTTTGTGCATTCAGATACACAAATGTGTATATGTGTATATATGTGTGTTTCCATATGTACATATATACATATATAGTATTTACAAATACAAACACTGTGGCTTTCTAAGTGGAATAATAGACATGTCCTTTTCTACACCTGCTCTTTTTCCTTTTGACCTGATGACGTATCAGGTCATCTTCCCAGTTTGCTCACAGACTTTCCCCATTCTCCACACACACTTTACTCCATACCACGGATGGATCCTAATTTCCTTCATCAGACCCCTCCTGAAGGACATCCGGGTTGTTTCTAGACTTTCCCGAATACGTAAGTCTCCCTCATTGGACTTGCGGGTGCCTGATGTGATGCACACTTCTGTGCAAGGCAGAGTACTGGCAGAGGGCAGCTGCCTAGAAGTAAAAGTATTTGGTCTAAGAGCAAGAGAGTTTTGAACGTTGATGGAGGCTGCAAACCTCGCTCCAAATTTGAACACATTTATTATACTTAACATACGCAAAGTGTGTTTGTCCCCTCGTCTACACCAGATGTTACCAGTCTTTAGAATTTCTACCCATCCGAGGGGAAGAAAATCCCATGGTTTTAATCTGCATTTCCTAAAGAAGTTGGACCCTCTTCATTTGTCTAGTAGCCAGCTGTGTTTCTTATGAGTTGTTTGCTCATACAGTTAGAAACCACCCCCTTCCTATTTAAAATTTGGTTATCCTTTTTCATTTATTTGTGGGTTCTTCTCTATATCAACAGTCACCTTTATATGTTAATACATTACCAAACTTTTCTGTCTGTCATTTTGTTTTGTTTATGTCTTGAACTGTAGAAAAGTTTCGTTAAGTATCCCTCATTGGACTTGCAGGTGCCTGATTTGATGCACACTTCTGTGCAAGGCAGAGTACTGGCAGAGGGCAGGTGCCTAGAAGTAAAAGTCTTAGGTCAAAGAGCAAGAGAGTTTTGAACTTTGATGAATGCTGCAAACCTCGCTCCAAAATTGAACACATTTATTATACTTAACATAATTTGCATCTTTTCGACTGACTAGAATTTGTGTATGCTGTGATGCAAATATCTAATTTCTGTTTAAATGAATTATCAATGCTTCAATCAGTCAATTAGACAAAAAGTCAAGTTAGACTTTACAATTGTCTAAGTTAAAATACAATTCTCAGGTAAACAGGGACCAGTTTCTGGACTTTTCCACCGATCTGTCTTTCACCCTGCCAGTGGCTTTATATGTTAATAGATCATTTGTTAACATTACATTTTATTAATGTTAACATATATGTTTAAAATGCTTCATCTATCCTTTTGCACTGACATTTTCAGGTGAACACTGAACTGAGTTCTAGATATTTACTAATTTTTGTGACTATTGCGAATGGGATCTTTCCTTGTTTTTTATTGTTATTTCTGGAGAATGGGAAAGTAACTGACTTTTACATATTTAGACACAACTGATCACAATTCGGAACATGATCATTTCTAGTTTTTCCACTGATTCCTGCATTTGGAAAAAACAGTCATTATCATCTGTGATTTTTGTTGTTTCCTTAGTAAAGGCTCCGGAACCGGCCCCCCCCGACTCTCCCCATGTTCTTCTCCCGCCTGATCCCACTTCCCCGCCGCACCTGACCCTAACCAGTCTGCGCTGCTGTTCACAGGGTTGTGCGGACAATAAAAGGCATTCATATCTGTAAAGCGCCAAGGGCTCTGCATATTTTATTTTATTTTGGGGTTGTCACTAGACACATCACATGCTTCCTTCTCTTCCTAAGACCTGCACCCCCCATGAAAGGGAGAAAAGGTGACCTCGTATCTGGATATGGATTTTGTCACTTCAAGAGCTTTATCATATTAAAATTAATATCTAATATATATTAAACACTATGTGTCAGGAACATCCTAGGTGCGTTCCATAAGAACCACAAATAATATTAACAGCTAACCGTTAAGGAAATAATTAACCGTTAAGGAATAACCATTAAGGCTGTTTTAATTTTAGCACACCGGAAAACATAAGGGGTATAAGTTCTAGTAGCACTAAAAAAAAGAAAGAGTTACCAATTCTAATAGTAGATTTTCCTTTTCAACCACTTTCCAAAATTATGGTTCTTTTTCTGTCTAGCAGCTTTGGATGGTCTTCTCTTCCTAAGACCTGCACCCCCCATGAAAGGGAGAAAAGGTGACCTCGTATCTGGATATGGATTTTGTCACTTCAAGAGCTTTATCATATTAAAATTAATATCTAATATATATTAAACACTATGTGTCAGGAACATCCTAGGTGCGTTCCATAAAAGTTATCCACTGGTACTGAGAGAGAAATGATAAATATGCCATTTAAGTTACAGGTAATTTAAGAGGGTTTGATCTTCATTGGAAATTAATATATTTTAAGTTAATAAAAGGTCTTCAATCTGCATTTCTGGGGAGCCTAAATTAAAGCATCACACAACATTTTCAAAAACAGAAAATCCATTTCATTTGAATAAAAATTTAGTTTTAAGATGGCAGAAAGTACCTTGATAATTTTCTTTTAAGAAGGAAACAAAAACAAGCCATTAAAGAGAAATTCCTCCGAGAGAATTAAAATATGTTATATACCTCTGACTTGGCATTCCTTCCATTCTGGAGACCTTTTTTCATAACTGCTTTCATCACAGAATGATCTAAAGTAAAATAAATTGAAATTAGCATAAGTATTTCCCAATGAATGGCTATTTCCATTTAAAACCAAAAGCCAACTAATTATTGCTTTTCCCATAAAATTAAATATGAAATCTACATTGTGAAATTGTACACTTATTTCCCCCTTTGTGTATTCTAATTTCTTCCTCAGAAACCTAAGATGCCATCTTGCAGACTGCCCACAGTGGCTACGATTTTGGCAGCAGCAAAGGTCAACTTTAAACATTTTGCATCTAAAGTGGCTTTGGATACCTTTGGATAGAAAGTACAGTCTGAGCCATTTTACAAAATGTGCGGCCATTTTACAAAACAGCTTGAGAGTTCCTGCAAATGTTAAACATAGAGTTACCCTATGACCCAGCAGTTCCACTACTAAATATATACCTAAGAGAAATAAAAACTTATGTCTGCACAAAAGCTTGTACGTGAATGTTCGTAGAAGCAAATTTCTAAAAACAAAAGGTGGAAAAAATTCAAATGTCAGTCTGACAAATGAATAAACAAAATGTGGAATATCCGTACAATAGAATAGCATTCAGCTATAAAAAGGAATGAAATACTGATCCATGTTACAACATGGATGAACCATGAAAGCATTATGTAAAGAAAAGCAGCCACTCTCAATAGATCACATATTGTATGGCCCCATTTGTAGGAAATGTCCATAATAGCAAATCTGTAACCATGATAGCATTATGTAAAGAAAAGCAGCCACTCTCAAAAGATCACATATTGTATGGTCCCATTTATAAGAAATGCCCATAATAGCAAATCTGTAGAGACAGAAAGGAGATTAGTGGTTGCTTAGAGCTGAGAGAGTTGAGAGAATGAAAAAACATTGTTAATGTGTAATGGGTTTCTCTGTGGGGAGAGAGAAATCTGAAGTTGGATTGTTGTGATGGTTACACACGTCTTTTAGTGGTTACACTAAGAACCACTGAATTGTATACATTAAAGGGTTAAATTATGGTATGTAAATTACATCCCAATAAAGCTGTTAAAATTATAATTTTATATTTATAAATTTGAAAATTCATCCAAAATTACAAATTCTTAAAACATGCAACCTAACAAGACTAACCCAAGAAAAGAAATATCTAAAAAAATCTATATCTACTCAAAAAGTTGTTTATATAATTAAGTACCTTTACAGAAAATGATTTCCAGGGACAAATGACTTTCCAAGTAAATTCTTCCAAATATTTAGGGAAGAAATACTGGTAATCTTACATAAAATCCTTCCAGGAAACAGAAAATAATATATTGCTCAAAATTTTTATAAGGCCAACATAAGCTTCAGATCAAAAGTAAAAAGAATATTACAAGAAGAGGATCATAGTCCAGTTTCTCTTTTGAACATGCATGCAAAATTTGTAAACAAAAGCACAAACTGTATCGATGGTACGTAAAACAGTAATATATCACAATCAAAGTGGCTTTATTCTAGTAATGCAAGGTTGGTTTAATGTTGCCACATGAAACTGATCCCAGGAATGAATTACAGTGGGAAAAAAAGCATTTAAAAAAGAAGTCTTGGGAATTCCCTGTTTTAGCCCACCGGACATATAAGGGGTATAAGTTCTAGTAGCATTAAAAAAAAGAAAGACTTACCAATTCTAAGAGTAGTTTTTCCTTTTCGACCACTTCCCAAAATCATAGTTCTCTTTTTCTGTCTAGCAGCTTTGGATGGTTCCTTCACTGATGGAGAAGTTATCCACTGGTACTGAGAGAGAAATGATAAATATGCCACTTAAGTTACAGGTAATCGAGGAGGGTTTGATCTTCATTGCAAATTAAGATATTTTAAGTTAATAAAAGGTCTTCAATCTGCATTTCTGGGAAGCTAAATTAAAGCATCACACAACATTTTCAAACACAGAAAAGCCATTTCATTTGAATAAAAACTTAGTTTTAAGATGGCAGAAAGTACCTTGATAATTTTCTTTGAAGAAGGAAAGAAAAACAAGCCGTTAAAGAGAAATTCTTCCGTGAGAATTAAAACATGTTATATACCTCTGACGTGGCACTCCTTCCATTCTGCAGACCTTTTTTCATAACTGCTTTCATCACAGAATGATTTAAAGTAAAATAAATTGAAATTAGAGTAATTATTTCCCAAGGAGTGGCTATTTCCATTTAAAACCAAAAGCCAACTAATTATTGCTTTTCCCATAAAATTAAATATGAAATTTACATTATGCTATTGTACACTTATTTCCCCCTTTGTGTATTCTAATTTCTTCCTCAGAAACCTAAGATGCCCTCTTACAGACTGCCCACAGTGGCTAAGATTTTGGCAGCAGCAAAGGTCAACTTTAAACATTTTGCATCTAAAGTAGCTTTGGATACCTTTGGATAGAAAATACAGTCTGAGCCATTTTACATAATGTGTGGCCATTTTACAAAACAGCTTGACAGTTCCTACAGGTGTTAAACATAGAGTTACCCTATGACCCAGCAGTTCCACTACTAAATATATACCTAAGAGAAATAAAAACTTATATGTCTGCACAAAAGCTTGTACGTGAATGTTCGTAGAAGCATATTTCTAAAAACAAAAGGTGGAAAAAATTCAAATGTCAGTCTGACAAATGAATAAATAAAATGTCGACTATCCGTACAATAGAATAGCATTCAGCTATAAAAAGGAATGAAATATTGATCCATGTTAAATCATGGATGAACCATGAAAGCATTATGTAAAGAAAAGCAGCCACTCTCAAAAGATCACATGTTGTATGGTCCCATTTATATGAAATGCCCATAATAGCAAATCTGTAGAGACAGAGAGGAGATTAGTGGTTGCCTAGAGCTGAGAGGGTTGAGAGAATGAAAAAACATTGTTAGTGTGTAATGGGTTTCTTTGTGGGGGGACAGAAATCTAAAGTTGGATTGTAGTGGTGGTTACACACGTCATTTAGTGCTTACACTAAGAACCACTGAATTGAATACATTAAAGGGTTAATTTATGGTATGTAAATTACATCCCAATAAAGCTGTTAAAATTATAATTTTATATTTATAAATTTGAAAATTTATCCAAAATTACAAATTCTTAAAACAGGCAACTTAACAAGACTAACCCAAGAAAAGAAATATCTAAAAACTTCTATATCTACTCCAAAAGTTGTTTGTATAATTAAGTACTTTTACAGAAAATGATTTCCAGGGATAAATGGCTTTCCAAGTAAATTCTTCCAAATATTTAGGGAAGAAATATTGGTAATCTTACATAAAACCCTTCCAGGAAACAGAAAATAATATATTGCTCAAAATTTTTATAAGGCCAACATAAGCTTCAGATCAAAAGTAAAAAGAATATTACAAGAAGAGAATCATAGGCCAGTTTCTCTTTTGAACATACATGCAAAATTTGTAAACAAAAGCACAAACTGCATCCATGGTATGTAAAACAGTAATATATCGCAATCAAAGTGGCTTTATTCTAGTAATGCAAGGTTGGTTTAATGTTCCCACATGAAACTGATCCCAGGAATGAATTAGAGTGGGGAAAAAAGTCATTTAAAAAAGAAGTCTTGGGAATTGCCTGGTGGTCCAGTGGTTAGGACTTGGCGCTTTCACTGCTGGGAGCCAGGGGTTCAATCCCTGGTCAGGGAACTAAGATCCTGCAAGCCATGTGGCAGGGCCCCCCAAAAAAAGAAAAAAAGAAGTTTTAACCAGGAGAAGCACAAGAGTGAATAAACATAACAGATAACGCCTTATGAAAAGTAGGTGAAGATTATGGAATATTCGAAACTTTTAAAACAAACAGAAATTGCTAAAGATTCAAGAGGATGTGACAAATGTTGTACATAGGCAAAAAATAAAATAAAATAAAATACACAAATGACGGGACCCCCAAAATCCAGAAACCCAAGTCCCATCTCTGAAAATCCTCATTCAATGGGTTCTGCACTTCCTCTATGTTTAAAAACCTACAGGTGATTCTGGTACGATTCATAGACACAATGTAAAGCTTCTTCTTTACCGGGAATAATACCATATTACTTTGTGATTTTATAGTTATATTAACAGGCTGTACTATTCACAGATAAGTCTGATGTCAAAATGTACTCCCCACTAGGGTTAAAAAAGGAACTAGTAATCTCTACTGCTACTTGGTGGCAGCATGCATTTATTGCAATGGCAATTATTGTAGGAATCCAAATTAATGGAACATTTTAGAATTGGAAGACTACATAGAGGTCACTTAACAGGTTGTACTCTTCACAGATAAGTCTGAGGTCAAAATGCACTCCCCACTAGGGTTAAAAAAGGAACTAGTACTCTCTACTGCTACTTGGTGGCAGCATGCATATATTGCAATGGCAATTATTGTAGGAATCCAAATTAATGTAACATTTTAGAATTGGAAGACTACATAGAGGTCACGTAGTCAAACTTCCAACTATTATAGTTGTGAAAACTAAGGCCCATATAAATGAAATGATTTATCTCCAGAAAGGGTTAGTGAAAGAGTACGAAATAAAAAAATCTCTGAACTTTTAATTTAGAGCTATTTTTATTAATCTCAATATTAGCTCAAACTTCAGTGTGACAGATTTGGGATTGAATTCTTGCTTTAATTTAGTGGTTGTGTGCCTTTTAGTAAGTTACTAAAACACTTTTAACTTCGCTTTTCACATATGTGAAATGGTGAACCTTGACTGATATAGAGTATGAGATAGCCTAGCACTGTTTTTAACACAAACAAGTACTTAAAATTTTTTGCCTCTCATCCCTCTTAAACAACCTCTATTCTCTTAACAATAAAAGTGTCTTTCAGCTAGCAAAGCACCCCAGAGCTGACCACATTCTGGCAAGAGATATAGGATTCTTTTCCTTACTGGGGGGTTCTTTATACCTGATATTTGAACTGCACTGAAACATGAACACCTCTTGTTTATACTGTATTAATGGATTTGATAGATGAATTGTAAAAAGTAATATGCAGGAGTTAAGCTGCATTAGTCTCAAGAAATATAATTCGATAGTGGTGGCTAGGACGATAAACAGTGTTTGGACAGGAAGTCCATATTGGAGATGAACTACCTGTATTCCCATTCGTCTGTTAAGAATAAATAAAATCCTTTCAAAATCTGTTTTAAAGGGCAGTTATTTTCTTTTGCCTCACTTAAGTTACCTGCAAGAAAAAGACAATCTCCTGAATCCTTGTTTAAAAGGTTTTTAATATGAAGCAGATAATTTTTTGCAACATTTCCCAAATTTTCATTATCAAATTAGCTGAGGCTTCTCAGCGATGATTATTTCACAACAATATCTCCATTTTCACCTTCTTTAAATGAATTGGCCTCATAGATGTGCCATTAAAACAGAGCTTCAGCCTCAACATATTTTAAAGTTTGTATTCAAACAGTACGAAGAACAGGATCAGGGAATTCAGCCATAAAAGTGAATGGATTACTGATACATGCTACATCATGGATGCAACTAAGTGAAAGAAATCAGACATGAAAGGCCACATATTGTATGGTTCCATTTATATGAAATGTCCAGCAGTGGCAAATCCATACACATGGAAAATATTATACATTAGTGGTTGCCAGGGATTTGGAACAGAGGGAAAAGGGATCGATTGCTTAAAATGGGTGTAGGTTTCCTTTTGGGGTGATGAAAATGTGTTGCAACTAGGCAGCGGTGACAGTTTCACAGCATTGTGACAGTACTAAATTCCACTGAACTGTACAGTGAGTTGTAAAATGATCAAAATTGTGAATTTTATGTTATGTTCATTTTACTACAAAAAAAGGAGAAAAAAATAGGGAAAGACTTCGAGTTTGGGAAAGTAAGGTGAACTGGTCCAGAAAACTGGACTGGTCCTCTACTGTTCAGTTTTCTCTCAGCTCTCCCAGTGCAATGATCCTCAGCAAAAAGTAGTCTGAACTTGTAGATGACAGTCATTCAACAGAGTCCAGGGAAAAGTAAATAAACTAAAACCCAACTATTCTTATTTAGCACATCTATGACAAGTTAACTTCCTGCTCAGCCACATGGACATTCATGAGGACGTTTCAAGTTAGGTGTCCTCTACTCCAGTACTTTACTCACAGCTCATTCACACATGTAGGCAACAACGTTTCTTAATTTAATGGACTCTGCAGTGCTGGTTGTGATCAGTCTCATGACAAGGGAAGGAGGAAAAACCTCCACATTGGCTTGGTGGTCTTGGGATGAAATGGATGCAGAAGACAGCTTGATTTTCAAACTGGAAACTTTTATTTTCCTTTTCCTCTTCTTTTTATCTTTCCTGTCAGGTCTTCTGTCCACTTCCCACTGCCTTCTTTGAAACAGGAAAAACACTAATTAGCTGCTGGATATTTTTTTTATTAAAACAACTTGTTTTAGATTTCTTGTTGTTCGCTGAATGTTATTGTTTTTACTGCCAAATGAGCTTCGGTGGTTGATGTAGGGGGTCTCTTGGGAACTTAACTTTTTCAAGTTTAAGTGGAAAAGCTTTTTTGTTTGAATTGGCTTTTACTGGGTGCTTCAAGATTTGCTCTTACCTCTTTGATGGGGGACTGAATAGCACTAAGTTTCCTTTGAGGTCCCAGTAAATAAAGGATCCCATGTCCTCCTGGGCACTTTATCGTGATTTTGCTGTGTGTGCTCTCTAATAGCCAGATGCAGATTCCAGGAAAATGACATATAAATGAAAATAAATAATCTAATATTTTTAGAATTTGCTTTGGCCATACTCCTGGTCTCATTCTACTCCTTGTAGCACATGGCTTTAAAGAGCATTAGCTATGTATATATTAAATATAATATACATATACCAATATTAAATATTATGTTGGTGTATAAATGTAATATATTACTGTTTAAATTAATGTATAATAATTATGTATTATATTAACATGTATTTTTGCATAGTATATATAGTACACAAAATATATGACTAGTGCAATGTATTTATGTTTAATATGTTCACAATATTAATATATATCATGTAATATTGATTATAAAAAATTATATCATAATATATAAATATATAATTATTATCTGATATAATGCATTATATTTAATGTATTCTATATAACACAATACATAATGCATTATTATAAGACAAGTATATTAATAATATAAATATAATACTTATATAAAAGTATATATATTTTAATCATACATTACACATACAAGTATGTATAACTATTTACAATTTTATTTATGTAGGAATCTGTTCATAACAATTGATGTAAAAATATGCAATATTTTAAATCAAATGGGCCATAATCTCACTACCTACACATAACGACTTTTAAAATCTTGAACCCTGTCTAAATCATGCTTACATATCTTTCAACCTGTTTTTCTACACATGCACATATACACACATTTATACACAATATATATGTATACTACCAGTTTTCAGTTCAATGTATATAAATATATGATATATATAATTATATTCCTGTGTATGTATACAAATATAAATAAAAGGTATGTGTATAGGTATGTATTTCACATATGTATATAAATATATCACAGTATGTGTATATAAATACATGATTATATACATACATACACAGAATTATACTTATTTAAACAAAAGAGACCTAAATAAACATAGTTCTCAAAGAATAAAACTAGTCATGTCTTACTGTTTCAATAACAGTTTATAGCTTTCTACTGTATGTGCTTCTATAATTGTTATGAACAATTCCCATTTGTTGAATGTTAAGTTGTTTTCATTTTTTTGCCATTATTAATGAAGCTCTGAAGAATACGGTGGGCAAGATTACTTGAAAAACTCTCCTAAAAAAAGGTTTAGGTATGCTGGGTTACATGTACACAACTTATTTTTAAGTGCATGTCTGATTTTTGAAGTGTGCAGTAGAAATTTCCAGGACCCCTGAAAGAAGAGGGTTACATGTGTGAGAGTTATAGCTATATTAAGAGTGGATTGAAGATCTTGTTAGCTTAGAACAGAAGCTGGCAATCCTGTTTTTATGGAGCGAAATAGCAAATATTTTAGGCTTTGTGGACCAAAGAGGCAAAATTGAGGATATTATTGAAGTACTTAAGTAACCATTTAAAATATTACCAGTTAAAATGTGAACATTATTCATAGCTCATAGGCCATAAAAAATAGGCGGCTGTCTGGATTTGGAATACAGTCTATAGTTTAATGACACACCTGACCTAACATAGAGACTTCTTGTTAAAATGGCCATGACCACATGGGAGGCAGGAGAAAAGACTCCATCCCTACTAGATGGGAAGTTAGAACTAAACCTATCTTTCCCTAGCTTCACCTTCAATGAAAGGGTGTTCCAGGAGAAAAAATATCTGCTGGCAAAGGGAGACTAAGACCAAATTCTCTTGGCCTCCGCTCTGGGTAGGAAACAGGTAGGAAATCTTGAGAATTCTGAACCCCAGATCTGTGTTCACAATGTTTGGGTTGCAAATTTATTTGTGGTCTTGCAAACAGAAGGTAAGAAATGACCTTAAAATGCTCCCAGATCGGTGGTATTCCAAACACAGAACTAAACACTCTCTGGAGAGGTAGACCTTCAACCCAGGCCTATAGCGTTCTCACAGATAAAGTTTAGCTAAACATGAGCTCATGATCTAAATTTACACAATAATGAAGAAATCAGCTACAATGGGAGAGAATCAGCAAAAACCATCAATACCAGAGTTAGATTCCCAAGGCCATCAATTGAATGTTGGAATTATCAGGTGCAAGGAAGAAAATATACATAATACTAGAACTGAAACAAGGAACAGGATGTTTTAAAAGAGTGGGCAGGCTCTTTAAAACATTTTTAAAGTATATGTCACTGATAAAGCTAAAAACTCAAAGGTTGTGTAAAACAGCAGATTAATCATCGAGGATGTGGGCCCTTTGGTGTGAGGTGGTTCCTGCTGGGTTCCTCATATCATTTGTGATGTGGGACCTTTGGTGTGAGGTGGTTCCTGCTGGGTTCCTCATACCCTTTGTGATGTGGGCTTTTGGTGTTACGTGGTTCACGCTGGGTTCCCATCCCCTGTGTGATGTGGACGCTGACGTGTGAGGTGGTCACTTCTGGGTTCATCATCCCCTTTGTGACGTGGGCTTTTGCTATGAGGTGGTTCCTGCTGCTTTCCTCATCCCCTTTGTGATGTGGAAAATGACGATTGAGGTGATTCCTGCTGGGACCCTCATCCCCTTTTTGACGTGGGCCCTTTGGGATGAAGTGGTTCCTGCTTTGTTCCTCAATCATTGTGATGTGGGCATTTGGTGTGACGTGGTTCCTGCTGGGTTCCTCATCCCCTTGGTGATGTGGGCTACAGTTGTGAGGTTGTTCCTCATACCATTTGTGATGCGGGACCTTTGGTGTGAGGTAGTTCCTGCTGGATGCCTCATACCCTTTGTGATGTGGGCGTATGGTGTTAGGTGGTTCCTGCTCCTTTCCCCATCCCCTTTGTAATGTGGACAATGACGTTTGAGGTGATTCCTGCTGGGTTCCTCATCCCCTTTGTGATGTGGGCCCTTTGGTGTTAGGTGGTTCCTGCTGGGTTCCTCATCCTAGGCCATTTGATATTAGGTGGTTCCTGCTGGGTTTCTCATTCCCTTTGTGATGTGTAAGATGAAGTGTGAGGTGGTTCCTGATGGTTTCCTCATCCCCTTTGTGATGTGGGCTCTTTGTTGTGAGGTGGCTCCTGCTGGGTTCCTCATCCCCTTTGTGATGTGGACGCTGATGTGTGAGGTGGTTACTTCTGGGTTCAGCATCCCCTTTGTGACGTGGGCTTTTGCTACGAGGTGATTCCTGCTGCGTTCCTCCTCCTCCTTGTGATGTGGACAATGAAGTTTGTGGTGATTCCTGCTGGGTTCCTCATCCCATTTGTGACGTTACCCTTTGGTGTGAAGTGGTTCCTGCTTGGTTCCTCATCCCTTGTGATGTGTGCCCTTTGGTGTCAGGTGTTTCTTGCTGCGTTTCACATCCCCTTTGTAATTTGGAAGATGAAGTGTGAGGTGGTTCTTGCTAGTTTCCTCATCCCTTGTGATGTGGGCTTTTGGTGTGATGTGGTTCTTGCTGTGTTCCTCATCCCCTTTTTGACGTTGCCCCTTTGGTGTGAAGTTGTCCCTGCTGGGTTCCTCATCCCTTGTGATGTGGACCATTTGGTATGAGGTGGTTCCTGCTGGGTTCCTCAACCCCTTTGTGATGTGGACGCTGATGTTTGAGGTGTTTCCTCTGGGTTCCTCATCCCTTTTGTGACGTTAGCCCCTTGGGGTGAAGTGGGTCCTGCTTTGTTCCTCAATGCTTGTGATGTGGGCATTTGGTATGACGTGGTTCCTTTGGGTTCCTCATCCTCTTTGTGACGTGGGCCCTTTGGTGTTAAGTGGTTCCTGCTTTGTTCCTCAATCCTTGTGATGTGGGTCTTTTGATGTGAGCTGGTTCCTGCTGGATTCCTCATATCATATGTGATGTGGGACCTTTGGTGTGGGGTAGTTCATCCTGGGTTCCTCATCCCCTTTGTGATGTGGGGTTTTGGTGTGAGGTATTTCCTGCTGGGTTCCTCATCCACTTTGTAATGTGGGTCTTTTGGTGTGAGGTGGTTCCTGCTTTGTTCCACATCCCATTTTTGATGTGGAACGTATGCTGTGTGGTGGTTCCTGCTAGTTTCCTCATACCCTTTGTGATGTGGGCTTTTGGTATGAGCTGCTTCCTGTGGACTTGCTCATCCCCTTTGTGATGTGGGCTTTTTGTGTGAGGTGATTCCTGCTGGGTTCCCCATCCCCTTTGTGATGTGGACTTCTGTTGTGAGGTGGTTCCTGCTGGGTTCCTCATCTCCTTTGTGTTGTGGGCTTTTGGTGTGAGGTGCTTCCTGTGGACTTCCTCATCCCCTTTGTGATGTGGGCTTTTGGTATGAGGTGGTTCCTGCTGGGTTTCTCATCCCCCTTGTGATGTGGGCCATTTGGTGTGAGGTGCTTCCTGCTGGGTTGCTCATCGCATTTGTGATGTGGGCCCTTTGGTGCTAGGTTGTTCCCGCTGGGTTCCTCATCCCGTTTGTGTTGTGTGCTTTTGGTGTGAGGTGGCTCCTGCTGGATTCCTCATCGCTCTTGTGATGTGGGCCCTTTGGTGCTAGGTGGTTCCTGCTGGCTTCCTCATCCCCTTTTTGATGTGGGCCCTTTCGTGGTAGGTGGTTCCTGCTGGGTTCCTCATATCCTTTGTGATGTGGGCCCTTCGGTGTGAAGTCGTTCCTGCTGGGTTCCTCATCCCCTTTGTGACATGGGCCTTTTGGTGTGAGGTGTGTCCTGCTGATTTCCTCATATCATTTGTGATGTGGGACCTTTGGTGTGAGGTGTTTCTTGCTGTGTTCCTCATACCCTTTGTGATGTGGGCTTTTGGTGTGAGGTGGTTCCTTCTGGGTCCCTCATATCACTTTTGATGTGAAACCTTTGGTGTGAGGTGGTTCCACTTGGGTACTTCATCCACTTCGTGACGTGGGCTTTTGCTATGATGTGTTTCGTGTTGCGTTCCTCATCCCATTTGTGATGTGGACAATGACCTACAAGGTGGTACCTGCTGGGTTCCTCATTCCCTCTGTGACATGGGCCCTTTAGTGTGAAGTGGTCGTGCTGGGTTCCTCATCCCCATTGTGATGTGAGCCATTTGGTATGAGGTAGTTCCTACTGGGTTCTTCATCCCCTTTGTGATATGGGATTTTGGTGTTAGGTGGTTCCTGCTGGGTTTCTCATCCCCTTTGTGATGTGGACGCTGACGTGTGAGGTGGTTTCTTCTGGGTTCCCCATCCCCTTTGTGATGTGGGCTTTCTTGTGAGGTATTTCCTGCTGGCTTCCTCATCCCATTTGTGATGTGGGCTTTGTTATGATGTGTTTCCTGTTGCGTTCCTCATCCCATTTGTGATGTGGACAATGACCTGCAAGTTGGTACCTGCTGGGTTCCTCATTCCCTCTGTGACATGGGCCCTTTAGTGTGAAGTGGTCATGCTGGGTTCCTCATCCCCATTGTGATGTGGGCCATTTGGTATGAGGTAGTTCCTACTGGGTTCTTCATCCCCTTTGTGATATGGGATTTTGGTATTAGGTGGTTCCTGCTGGGTTTCTCATCCCCTTTGTGATGTGGACGCTGACGTGTGAGGTGGTTTCTTCTGGGTTCCTCATCCCCTTTGTGATGTGGGCTTCTGGTGAGAGGTTGTTCCTGTTGGGTTCCTTATCCCTTTTTTGATGTGGACAATGACGTGTGAGGTGGTTCCTGCTCGGTTTCTCATCTCTTTTGTGACTTGGGCTTTTGGTATGAGGTGGTCCCTGCTGGGTTCCCCATCCCCTTTGTGATGTGGGCTTTCTTGTGAGGTAGTTCCTGCTGGCTTCCTCATCCTATTTGTGATGTGGGCTTTGTTATGATGTGTTTCCTGTTGCGTTCCTCATCCCATTTGTGATGTTGGACAATGATGTGTGAGGTGGTTAGTGCTGCGTTCCTCATACCTTTTTGATGTGGGCTTTTGGTGTGAAGTGGTTTCTTCTGGGTTCCTCATATCATTTGTGATGTGGGACCTTTGGTGTGAGGTGGTTCCTGCTGAGTACCTCATACATTTGTGACGTGGGCCTTTGGTTAGAGGTGGTTCCTGCTGCATTCCTCATCCCCTATGTGATGTGGATGCTCACGTGTGAGGTGGTTACTTCTCGATTACTCATTCCCTTTGTGACGTGGGCTTTTGCTATGATGTGTTTCCTGTTGCGTTCCTCATTCCATTTGTGATGTGGACAATGATGTGTGAGGTGATTACTGCTGCGTTCTTCATTCCCTCTGTGACGTGGGCTTTTTGGTGTGAAGTGTTTCCTGCTTTGTTCCTCATCCCTTGTGATGTGGCCTTTTGGTGTGATGTGGTTACTGCTGTGTTCCTCATTCCCTTTGTGATGTGGGCTCTTTGGTGTGAGGTGGTTTCTGCTGGGTTACTCATTCCCTTTTTGATGTGGGTCCTTTGGTTTTAGGTGGTTCCTGCTGGGTTTCATATCCCCTTTGTGAGGTGTACAATGATGTGTACAGTGGTTCCTGCTGGGTTCCTCAACTCCTTTGTGACGTGGGCCCTTTTGTTTGAAGTGGTTCTGCTTGGTTCCTCATCCTTTGTGATGTGGGCTTTTCTTGTGAAGTGGTTCCTGCTGGGATCCTTCTCTCCTTTGTGATGTTTGCATTCCTTGGTATGTGCTTATCGTTCAGTAATCTTCAGGGAATTGGCCAACCACATGGTACCTCTAGCCTCAAGTTAACATTCAGGTTTTCTCATGGCAGAAGTAGGCATGCAACAGATTTCATAGAGCCTTTTTCCCTGTGTTTTTGAACTCTAGGAAGCATATCAGGTCTCTTTTGACTCGTGGGTCTGCACTACATTTTGAAACGTACTAAAAGGACCGCCTGTGTCTTTGGGGACTTTTGAGCCATCTACCACTGGGAACAGCTAGATGCCGAGTGATGGGCAGTGAAGGGCTTCATTGTTTAGACCCCTAGATTGTGATAGCTTGAAAGCAACACAGTTATCAACGTTCCATGCCTTCCTTCATGCCAAGCATGTCTGCACTCTGGAGGAAACCTGAGCTGCAGTGAAAAATACAGTTAGCCTACCATTGTTTCTGGGAACTAATCTGTGAAGTCTGTCTACCTCAAGCAGCAACTACACTTCAGGTCCAGCTTCAAAACTTACAGGGTCTCCCTTAACTGCTAGCTATTCTGGAGAAACATTGTCTCCTAGGCCTCATTAAGCCATCACCTTGATATCCTTACACCACAATCACGATTCCCAGCATGACAATGGTTACTAATGTCATGATCCATTGTGTCCACTGGATGTGCAATAGAGAGTCAGAATCGACTGGGTAATATGCTCCTTGGTCCTGCTGGAAATTGAGACTTCCTGGGAAAGTTTATTTTTCTCATTGTAAAGTGGAGATTTGCGGCCTCAGTGTTACCTGGTAAACACTGTTTTTGCCCATCTTCTCTTCGTTGCACAATGGTCTTTGTGAGGGCAAGTTATTTTCCATGAAACAACACTTGGCTTTCAATTCCTGCTAGGTCCTCATCCGTCAACAATTTTTAGCGAATAGGCCAACCACATGGGATGGCTGGCCTCAAGCTAACGTCCTGCTTTTCTCATCACACAGATAGGCAGGCCACAGGTTCAATGCAGCACTTGTCAGAGCAGTGCTTTAACTCTAGGAAACATTTCGGCTGTCTCAGGACACGGGGGTCTGCACTAGGATCAAAGATGTAAACGAGGGACTGCCAGTCTCTTCTGGGACTTGTGAGGAATGTTCAGTTGAGGACAACTATATGCCGAAAAAAGGGCAGTGAAGGACTCTTTTGTTAAAATGCTAGAATGCGTCAAGTTGAAACAACTGTAGTATCTCCATTCTATGCGTACCTTGGGGGTGCAAATAGAGAGACAGAGACAACAGGGTAAATGCTCTGTTGTCCCTTTTGAAAATAAGGCTTGAAGCGAAACTTTATTTTCCTCATTGGGATTTAGAGAGTTACAGGCTCATTCTCCCTGAGAAACACTGTTGTTGCACATCTTCTCTTCATAGCACAATTGCCTTTGTGATGACAAGTGAGTTTCTAGGAAAGAAACTCGGTGGTTGCCATTCCTTGGTAGGTGCTCATCCTTCGGTAATCTTCAGGGAGTGGGCCATCTACATGGGACCTCTAGCCTCAAGCCAACGTTCAGGTTTTCACATGACAGAGGTAGGCATGCAACAGATTCCATGCAGCCTTAGTCCTTGGGTTTCTTGAACTCTAGGAAGCATATAAGGTCTGTTTTGACTCGCGGGTCTGCACGAGGTTCTAAAACGTACTAAAAGGATTGCCTGTGTCTTTAGGGGGTTGTGAGCAGTCTACCGTTGGGAACAACTAGATACCCAGTGATGTGCAGTGAGGGGCTTTGTTGGTTAGACAACTAGATTGCGATAGTTTGGAAGCAACAAAATTATCAATGTTCCATGCCTTCCTCATGCAAAGCGTGTTTGCATTCTTGAGGAAGTCTAAGCTGCACTGAAAAATACAATTAGCCTACCATTGCTTCCGGGAACTTATCCATGAAGTCTATCTACCTCAAGTGGCAACTATACTTCAGGTCCAGCTTCAAAAATTACAGGGTCTTGGGGATTCCCTGGTGGCGCAGATGGTTGCGCGTCCGCCTGCCGATGCAGGGGAACCGGGTTCACGCCCCGGTCTGGGAGGATCCCACATGCCGCGGAGCGGCTGGGCTTGTGAGCCATGGCCGCTAAGCCTGCACGTCCGGAGCCTGTGCTCCGCAACGGGAGAGGCCACGGCAGGGGGAGGCCCGCATACCACAAAAAATAAAAAAAAATTAAAAGAAAATAAAAAATTACAGGGTCTCCTTAATGGCTAGGTATTGGGGAGATACATTGTCACCTAGGCCTCACTAAGCCATCACCTTGATATCCTTACACCACAATCACAACTCCCAGCAAGGCAATGGTTACTAATGTCATGGTCCATTGTGTCCACTGGGTGTGCATTTTGGATTGGTTTCTTTGTTTTTTTGATATTGAGCTGAATGAGCTGCTTTTAAATTTTGGAGATTAACCTTTTTCAGTTGCTTCATTTGCAAATATTTTCTCCCATTCTGAGGGTTGTCTTTTCATCTTCTTTATGGTTTCCTTTGATGTGCAAAAGCTTTTAAGTTTCATTAGGTCCCATTTGTTTATTTTTGTTTTTATTTTTATTTCTTTAGGAGGTGGGTCAAAGGGGATCTTGAGGTGATTTATGTCATAGAGTGTTCTGCCTATGTTTTCTTCTGAGAGTTTTGCAGTGTCTGGCCTTACATTTAGGTCTTTAATCCATTTTGAGTTTATTTTTATATATGGTGTTAGGGAGAGTTCTAATTTCATTCTTTTACATGTAGCTGTCCTGCTTTCCAGAACCACTTATTGAAGATGCTGTCTTTTCTCCCTTTTATATTCTTGCCCCCTTTATCAAAGATAAGTTGACCATATGTGTGTGGGTTTATCTCTGGGCTTTCTATCCTATTTTATTGATCTATATTTCTGTTTTTGTGCCAGTACCATACTGTCTTGATTACTGTAGCTTTGTAGTATAGTGTGAAGCCAGGGAGCCTGATTCCTCCAGCTCTGTTTTTCTTTCTCAAGATTGCTTTGGCTATTCGGAGTCTTTTGTGTTTCCATAAAATTTCTTTAGGAGGTGGGTCAAAGGGGATCTTGAGGTGATTTATGTCATAGAGTGTTCTGCCTATGTTTTCTTCTGAGAGTTTTGCAGTGTCTGGCCTTACATTTAGGTCTTTAATCCATTTTGAGTTTATTTTTATATATGGTGTTAGGGAGAGTTCTAATTTCATTCTTTTACATGTAGCTGTCCTGCTTTCCAGAACCACTTATTGAAGATGCTGTCTTTTCTCCCTTTTATATTCTTGCCCCCTTTATCAAAGATAAGTTGACCATATGTGTGTGGGTTTATCTCTGGGCTTTCTATCCTATTTTATTGATCTATATTTCTGTTTTTGTGCCAGTACCATACTGTCTTGATTACTGTAGCTTTGTAGTATAGTGTGAAGCCAGGGAGCCTGATTCCTCCAGCTCTGTTTTTCTTTCTCAAGATTGCTTTGGCTATTCGGAGTCTTTTGTGTTTCCATAAATATTGTGAAATTTTTTGTTCTAGTTCTGTGAAAAATGCCATTGGTAATTTGATAGGGATTGCATTGAATCTGTAGATTGCTTTGGGTATAGTATAGTCATTTTCACAATGTTGATTCTTCCAATCCAAGAACATAGAATATCTCTGAATCAGAGAGATATGTATCTCTTTAATTATATTAAAGAGATATGTATCACCATTAATTTCTTTCATCAGTGTCTTGTAGTTTTCTGCATACAGGTCTTTTGTCTCCTTAGGTAGGTTTATTCCTAGGTATTTTATTCTTTTTGTTGCAATGGTAAATGGGAGTGTTTCCTTAATTTCTGTTTCAGATTTTTCATCATTAGTGTATAGGAATGTAAGAGATTTCTGTGCATTAATTTTGTATCCTGCTACTTTACCAAATCCATTGATTAGCTCTAGTAGTTTTCTGGTAGCATCTTTAGGATTCTCTATGTATAGTATCATGTCATCTGCAAACAGTAACAGCTTTACTTCTTATTTTCTGATTTGGATTCTTTTTATGTCTTTTTGTTCTCTGATTGCTGTGGTTAAAACTTTCAAAGATATGTTGAATAATTGTGGTGAGAGTGGGCACCCTTGTCTTGTTCCATCTTAGGAGTAAATGGTTTCAATTTTTAATCATTGAGAATGATGTTGGCTGTGGTTTTGTCATATATGACCTTTATTATGTTGAGGTAGGTTCCCTCTATCCTCACTTTTGTAGAGTTTTTTTTATCATAAATGGGTGTTGAATTTTGTCAAAAGCTTTCTCTGCATCTATTGAGATGATCATATGGTTTTTCTCCTTCAGTTTGTTGATATGGTGTATCACGTTGATTGATTTGCGTATATTGAAGAATCCTTGCATTCCTGGAATAAACCCCACTTGATCATGGTGTATGATCCTTTTAATGTGCTGTTGGATTCTGTTTGCTAGTATTTTGTTGAGGATTTTTGCATCTATGTTCATCAGTGATATTGGCCTGTAGTTTTCTTTCTTTGTGACGTCTTTGTCTGGTTTTGGTATCAGGGTGATGGTGGCCTCATAGAATGAGTTTGGGAGTGTTCCTCCCTCTGCTATCTTTTGGAAGAGTTTGAGAAGGATAGATGTTAACTCTTCTCTAAATGTTTGATAGAATTCGCCTGTGAAGCCATCTGGTCCTGGGCTTTTGTGTGTTGGAAGATTTTTAATCACAGTTTCAATTTCAGTGCTTGTGATTGGTCTGTTCATATTTTCTATTTCTTCCTGGTTCAGTCTCGGCAGCTTGTGCATTTCTAAGAATTTGTCCATTTCTTCCAGGTTGTCCATTTTATTGGCATACAGTTGCTTGTAGTAATCTCTAATAATCTTTTGTATTTGACATCTTTGTCTGGTTTTGGTATCAGGATGATGGTGGCCTCGTAGAATGAGTTTGGGATATTTCCTCCCTCTGCTATGTTTAGGAAGACTTTGAGAAAGATAGGTGTTAGCTCTTCTTTAAATGCTTGATAGAATTCGTCTGTGAAGCCATCTGGCCTTAGGCTTTTTTTTTGTTGGAAGATTTTTAATCACAGTTTCAATTTCAGTGCTTGTGATTGGTCTGTTTATATTTTCCACTTCTTCCTGGTTCAGTCTTGGAAGGTTGTTCTTGTCTAAGAATTTGTCCATTTCTTCCAGGTTTTCCATTTTATTTGCATATTGTTGCTTGTAGTAGTCTCTCATGATCTTTGTATTTGTGTGGTGTCAGTTGTTAACTTCTCCTTTTTCATTTATAATTCTTCTGATTTGAGTCTTTTTTTCCTGATGATTCTGGCTAATGGTTTATCAATCTTGTTTATCTTCGTTAAAAAAACAGCTTTTAGTTTTATTGATTTTTGCCATTGTTTCCTTAATTTCTTTTCCATTTATTTCTGATCCGATATTTATGATTTCTTTCCTTCTGTTAGCTTTGGGCTTTTTTTTGTTCTTTCTCTCTTTGCTTTAGGTGAAAGGTTAGGTTGTTTATTTGAGATGTTTCTTGTTTCTTGAGCTAGGATTATATTGCTATAAACTTCCCTCTTAGAACTGATTTTGCTGCATCCCATAGGTTTTGGGTCACCATGTTTTGGTTGTCATTTGTTTCTAGGTATTTTTATTTCCTCTTTGATTTCTTCAATGATCTCTTGCTTATTTAGTAGCATGTTGTTTAACCTCCATGTGTTTGTATTTTTTACAGTTTTTTTTCCTGTAATTGATATCTTGTCTCATAGCGTTGTTGTAGGAAAAGATGCTTGATACGATTTGAATTTTCTTAAATTTACCAAGGCTTGATTTGTGACCCAAGATGTGATCTATCCTGGAGAGCATTCCATATGCACTTGAGAAGAAAATGTATTCTGTTGATTTTGGATGCAATGTCCTATAAATATCAATTAAATCCATCTAGTCTAATGTGTCATTTAAAGCTTGTGTTTCGTTATTTCTTTTCTGGTTCGAACATCTGTCCCTTGTACATGGGGTGTTAAAATCCCCTACTATGATTGTGTTACTGTTGATTTCCACTTTTATAGCTGTTAGCATTTGCCTTATGTATTGAGGTGCTCCTATGTTGGGTGCATAAATATTTCCAATTGTTATATCTTCTTCTTGGATTGATCCCTTGATCATTATGTAGTGTCCTTCTCTGTTTCTTGTAATAGTCTTTATTTTAAAGTATATTTTGATATGAGTATTTCTACTCCAACTTTCTTTTGATTTCCATTTGCATGAAATATCTTTTTCCATCACCTCCCTTTCAGTCTGTATATGTCCTTATGTCTGAAGTGGGTTTTTTGTAGACCACATATATATGAGTGTTTTTTTGTATCCATTCAGACAGTTTGTGACTTTTGGTTGGAGCATTTATTCCATTCACATTTAAGGTAATGATCAATATGTATGTTCTTATTGCCATTTTCTCAGTTGTATTGGGTTTGTTTATGTAGGTCTTTTTCTTCTCTTGCGTTTTCCACTTATAGAAGTTCCTTTGGCATTTGTTGTGGAGCTGGTTTGGTGGTTCTGAATTCTCTTAGCTTTTGCTTGTCTGTAAAGCTTTTGATTTCTCTGTCAAATCTGAATGTGCTCCTTGCTGGCTAGTGTAATCTTGTTTGTTGGTTTTTCCCTTTCATCATTTTAAATATATCTTGCCACTTCCTTCTGGCCTGCAGAGTTTCTGCTAAAAATTCAGCTGATAACATTATGGGCATTCCCTTGTATGTTGTTTGTTGCTTTTCCCTTGCTGTTTTTTTTAAACATCTTTATTGGAGTATAATTTCTTTACAATGGTGTGTTAGTTTCTGCTTTATAACAAAGTGAATCAGTTATACATATACATATGTTCCCATATCTCTTCCCTCTTGCATCTCCCTCCCTCCCACTGTCCCTATCCCATCCCTCTAGGTGGTCACAAGGCACCAAGCTGATCTCCCTGTGCTATGTGGCTGCTTGCCACTAGCTATCTATTTTACCTTTGGTAGTGTATATATGTCCATGCCACTCTCTCACTTTGTCACAGCTTACCCTTCCCCCTCCCCATATCTTCAAGTCCATTCTCTAGTAGGTCTGTGTCTTTATTCCCATCTTACCCCTAAGGAATCCCTTGCTGCTTTTAATATTTTTCTTTGTATTTAATTTTTTATAGTTTGATTAATATGTGTCTCAATATCTTTCTCCTTGGTTTATCCTGTATGGGACTCTCTGTGCTCCCTGGACTTTACCATTTGTGTTCCATGTTAGGGAAGTTTTCAATTATAATATCTTCAAATATTTTCTCAGTCCCTTTCTTTTTCTCTTCTTCTGGGAACCCTGTAATTCGAGTGTTGGTATGTTTAATATCCCAGAGGTCTCTAAGACTGTCCTCAATTCTTTGCATTCTTTTTTCTTCATTCTGTTCCACAACAGTTATTTCCACCATTCTATCCTCCAGTTCACTTATGTATTCTTCTGCCTCAGGTATTCTGCTACTGATTCCTTCCAGAGTATTTTTAATTTCAGTTATTGTGTTGTTCATCACTGTTTGTTTGCTCTTTAGTTCTTCAAGTTCCTTGTTAAATGTTTCTTGTATTTTCTCCATTCTGTTTCCAATATTTTGGATCATCTTTACTACCATTACTCTGATTTCTTTTTCAGGTAGGCTGCCAATCTCCTCTTCATTTGTTTGGTGTTGTGGGTTTTTTCCTTGCTCCTTCATCTGCTCCATATTTTTCTGTTTTCTCATTTTGTTTAACTTGCTGTGTTTGGGGTCTCCTTTCTGCAGGCTACAGGATCATATTTCCTTTTACTTTTGTTGTCTGTCCCCATGGTGTGGGTTTGGTCCAGTGGCTTGTGTAAGCTTCCTGGTGGGCCTCTTCTTCCTGTGTTCTGGTGGGTGTGGCTGGATATTTTCCCTCTAAAGGTAGGGCTGAATCTTGTGGTGTGTTTTAGGGTGTATGTTAGCTTAGTACGACTTTAGACAGCCTGACTCTTAATGGGTGGTGTTGTGTTCCTGTCTTTCTAGTTGTTTTGGTGTGAGACGTCCATCTCTGCAGCTTGCTGGCCCTTGGGTGAAGCCAGGTCTTAGTGTTGGGATGGAGACTTCTGGGGGAGACCTCAGTAATTAATATTCCATGGGCCTGGGAGCTCTCTAGTGGTCCAACGTCCTGGAGTCAGCTCTCCCACTTCAGAAACACAGGCCTGTCCCCTGTCCAGAGCACCAAGATCCTGCAAGCCACACACATGGAGGAAAATGAAGAAGAAAATAAAACCACACAAATGAAGAGACAAAACCCCAAGACAAATGGTAAAGCAAAACTAAACAGACAAAATAACCCAATAAAACATACACACACTCACTCACAAAAAGAAAAGAAAAGACAAAGAAGAGGATAAACAAACTTAAAAATACAAAAATAAACACTAAAATCTAAACAAATACATAGAACTAGAAACGAATCAAATGCAGAAAGCAAACTAAAAAAAGGCAATGAAAGCATAAATCAAACACACAAAAAAGGGGCTTCCTTGGTGGCGCAGTGGTTGCGCGTCCGCCTGCCGATGCAGGGGAACCGGGTTCGCGCCCCGGTCTGGGAGGATCCCACATGCCGTGGAGCGGCTGGGCCCGTGGGCCATGGCCGCTGAGCCTGCGCGTCCGGAGCCTGTGCTCCACAGCGGGAGAGGCCACAACAGAGGGAGGCCCGCATACCACAAAAAAAACAAACAAACAAACAAAAAAACACACAAAAAAGATAAGAAATAACAACAAAGAAAGATGAAAACAAAAGGAAACATACAAAACAACAAAGTAGTAAAGTAAAAATAGAAAAATATAAAATATAGTTTAAAATAAAATGAATACAAACAAAACAAAGGGAAAGCCAACACAAGGAGAAAGCACAATATAACGAAAATGTACAGTAGAAATAAGAAAAAAGTAAATAAAATAAAAAATATATTAAAAATAAAAACATGAAAAAGAAAAGACAAAGTAAATAAAAAATTAAAAGAAAAAGAAGAACAACAGAACAAAACAAAACAAAAAACAACCAAGAAAAAAAAAGTAGTAATATTTTCCTCTGGCCTTATCTGTCAGTGTCCTTTCCCCCACAGTGAGCCACAGCCAAACCCTGCCCATCCAGGAAGTCCTCTAATACTTCTAGGCAGGTCTCTGGACCTCCTTTGGGCACTGTGGGGCCAGCTCAGACTCTTTCTGGCCTTATTCCCTCATGTACTTTTCCCCAAAGTCCACAACCTCAATTGTGGGAACACTTGTCTATTCAGGTATTCCACAGATGCAGGGTTTACCAAGCCAACTCTGGATATTTAACCTGCTGCTCCTGTGGCTGCATGGAGATATTTCTCTTTCTCTTCTTTGGTCACACAGCCTCTTGGGTTCAGCTTTGGTTTTGGCCCTGCCTCTGCATGTGGGCCACCCTCAGGCATCTTTTCCCCTCCCAGGAAAGTGGGGGTGAAAGTAACAGCTGATTAGGGCACACTTACTCTCTCAGGCTTGTGGGAGGAAGGGATATGGAAGGCAAAATTGGGATGTGTGGGGATTGCCTGTGGCAGCAGAGGCTGGCGTAAATTTGCGAGAGCCTGAGGTGTGCCATGCATTCTCCTAGGGAAGTTGGCCCCAGACTGCAGGACCCTCGGCAGTGGCTGGCTGCACAGGCTGTTGGGAGGGTGTGAGCTGTGGTCTGCCTTGCACACAGGACACTTGGTGGCATCAGTGGCAGCCTCTGGGTTCTGAGATAACAACCACGGCTTGTGCTTGTGCTCACAGTGGCATTGCCCTGTGGCCTGTGAGTGCACTTAGTGGGAAACTCCTATGGCGGACCCACCCCTCTTCTCACACAGCCCACAACAATGGATTCTTGCCTCTCTGTCAGGCCCAGGTATTTTGCTGGACTTCCTCCCAGCTACCTGTGGCACAGTAGCCCCCCTAGGCTGTCTTCACACAGCCAACCCCATTCCTCTCCTTGGGGTCTGACCTCCAAAACCCAAGCCTCAGCACTCAGCCCCCACCTGCCCCAGTGGGTGAGCAGACAAGCATCTCAGGCTGGTGAGTGCTGGTTGGCACTGATCCTCCATGCAGGAATCTCTCCACTCTGCCCTCTGCACTCCTGTTGCTGCCCTCTCCTCTAAGGCTCCAAAACTCCCCCCAGCCCTGCCAGTGAGGGGGCTTCCTAGTGTGTGGAAACTTTTCCTCTTTCACAGCTCCCTCCAAGAGGAGCAGGTCCTGTCCCAAATCCTTTGTCTCTCTTTTTTTAATTTTTTCTTTTTCTCTACCCAGTTATGTGAGGATTTTCTTGCCTTTTTGGAAGTCTGAGGCCCCCTGCCAGCATTCAGTAGGTGTTCTGTAGGAGCTGTTCCACATGTAGATGTATTCTTGATGTATTTGCAGGGAAGAAGGTGATCTCCACGTCTTACTCCTCCACCATCCTGAAGGTTCCCCCAACCCTGTATGTTTTTTTTGTATTTTACAAAAAATAAGTTTAAGCTTATTAAGTAGGAGACCACTATTTTTCAGTTTCCTAAACCTGAATTAAACTGTGTTGTGTTAGGTGTGGCTCATCTATTTAGACATGTGGATGCTTATGGGATATGCAAAGCTGGTTCTGAATTACACATTCATATCTTAGCTCCACCCCTTCCTATTTGTGTTATGTTGCACAGGCCACCCTCACTTTCCTTACCTCTAAAGCAGAGATGACAATACTATTATGTCATAGAGCTGTGTGAAGTATATTATGAGATAATGTATGCATTAGAACATATCTAAGGCCACATAATGTATGTATTAGAACATATCTAAGGCCACATAACAATCACCAATAATCCCAATAAATGATTTGACAAAATTATATGGTGATTCAGAAAATTAACATGTGATCATGTTAGTGTTGATCATTCTTAGTGTTGGATTCTGGTCCTGCTTTGAATCCTTTTCTTCTCTCATGGCCTGTTTCTACTTATACATCCCCCTTGATCCACACTGACCTAATTACTTCCAATGGAAATTCTACTCCTTCTTGTATGTGGTTGCGGGGGGAGAATCCTTTCTCTGTGCCCACCTGAGCCCTTAAATTCAGGATATTATTTAATCCTCATAACAAGGCTCTGAGGAAGTTCAACTATTCTCCTTATTTTCCAGAACACAGAACTGAGATTTGGTACTTTTAGTAACTTGGCCAGTATCACAGAGTGAGTGAGTGACCAAGATTTAAACCCAGGCAATTCTGATTCCTTGGCTTTCACACCTACAGGAAGTTCACTACTTGTTCTACTCAAAACTCAATGATTGAACTCGTTTCTTTTGAAGTAGCTCTTATAGATGTCTCTTATTACCAAAATACTGTATATTTCTTGTAGAAAGCTTTGAAAATGTTGATAAACATGAAAGAAGAAATTTAAATTCATCTGTGACCCACAACCCAAAAAGTCTACCTCTAAGAGATGATCTCTCTTCATATTTTCGTTTATTTCCTTTCCATTTGAAATATTTCCCTGATATAAAGTTACTATGCTCTGTTTCACCAAATTGTTATTGTTGAGCATTTAAGATTGTTTTTCATTTTAGAGCAAACTCCTGATAATTAAAATATTGTACCTAAGTATTTACTTGGTATAAATTCCCATAAATGAGAAGTAAAATTTTTAGGTGAAACAGAATTCATCTTAAAGGTTTTTGATTTGTATGTACCACTAAAGGGCCAAGCTTTAAAAATGGTAGGGTACACGGATCTTCACAGATGAAAACTACAGTTTTGTTAATGTGTAAGGTGTTAAACTAAAAGACTCTTGTCTATTCATAGCAAAGAAAACATTATTTCTGTCTTAATGTGTACAGATAGGTTGACTCCTTTTTATATTTTTTAGTAACCATTTGCATTTCTTTATTTGAACTTTCCCACTTATATATCTTGCCAATTTTTCTGCTTGACTGTATGTAGTATTATAGATTTGTAGGAGTTATTTGTTAAGAATAGCAGACTTCTGTCAAATATGTTATAAATAACATTCTGAGTTTGTAGTTCTCCTCTTATTTCTTGACATATAAGAGTTTAACAATGTAGTGTAGAAAAATCCTTTAAGCTTTTTCTGTGTAGTTTGGCATTCAGGATAATGCATATGTATTATTTCCTTGCAGATGCCATACAGTATACCACAGAATTGTTTGCAGGGCAGTGGGGGGGGGGACATACTTAAATAAAAGAAATTTATTTTCTCACAGTTCTGGAGGCTGGAAGTCAAAGATCAAGGTATGATAAGGTTTGGTTTCTCCTGAGGCTTCTATCATTCCCTTGCAGATGGCAGGCCTCTCAGTGTGTCCTCACATAGTCTTCCCTCTGTGCACAAAACCCTGTGTTCACTGTGGTTCCAAATTTTGTCATTTTATAAGGATATCAGTCTGATTGTATTAGGACCCTCTTTAACAGCCTCATTTTAATTTGTTCCCCTTTAAATGTGTTACCAGCAAGTCCAGTCACATTCTGACAATACTGGGGGTTAGATATTCAACATATGGATTTGGGGGACACAATCCAGTTCACAACAGTTTATAAAGGTCTTCCCCATCTCAAGATCATAGAAATATTTATATTTTCTACTTGAAGTTTATAGTATAAAATTTTATATTTAAATTCACTTGGAATTTTTAAAATTTTTATTGGAATATGGTTGATTTACAATGTTGTGTTATTTCAGGTGTACAGTAATGTTAATCAGTTATACATATACATATATCCACTCTATTTTTTTGTTTGTTTTGTTTTTAGGATTCTTTTCCCATGTAGGCCATTAGAGAGTATTGAGTAGAGCTCCCTGTGCTATACAGCAGTTTATTATTAATCTATTTTTAATTACTTTTTAAACTTTTTATTTTATATTAAAGTATAGTTGATTAATGATGTTGTGTTAGTTTCAGGTGTACAACAAAGTGATTCAGTTATATATATATACATGTAACTATTCTTTTTCAAATATTTTTCCAATTAGGTTGTTACAGAATATTGAGCAGAGTTCCCTGTACTATGCAGTAGCATTGTGTACATGTCAATCCAAAACTCCCTAACTATCCTTTCCCCCAACCTTCCCCCAGTAACCATAAGTTCATTCTCTAAGTCCGTGAATCTGTTTTGTAAATAAGTTCATTTTTATCATTTTTTTAGATTCTGCATATAAGTGATAGCATATGATATTTCTCTTTCTCTACCTGATTTACTTCACTCAGTGTGACAAGCTCTAGGCCCATCCATGTTGCTGCAAATGGCATTATTTCATTCTTTTTAATGGCTGAGTAATATTCAATTGTGTATATGTACCACATCTTCTTTATCCATTTTTCTGTTGATGGACATTTAGGTTACTTCCATGTCTTGGTTGTTGTAAACAGCGCTGAAATGAACACTGGGGTTCATGTATCCTTTTGGGCCGCTTGGAATTTATTTTGATATCAGTTACATTTTTTACTGAGAAATATATAAAGAAAGTGCATAGGCAATATAAGTGTAGAGTAAAAAATTACTCATATTCTCACCACCCAACTTCAGAAATAGAACATTCTAATTCCTCTGTATATCCCAACCTTCTGTCATTCCCTTGCTTTCATTAGAGATTCCCACATGCATGTGAATTCCTAATCAATACTTTGGCTTTTCCTCTTTTGGCCATTTATATAAGTAGAATCATATAGTGATTATCATTTTGTGATGTAATTTTTATTTTGTTTTCTATATTTGTTTCTGAGATTAATCTATGTTGGTGCATGCAGGTAGTTTGTTTTTTATAATTTAGTTTCCTATATGGTAAATATACCAAAATCTATCTTATGTATTGTTATTTAATATTTGGATGTTTCCTGCCCAATACTATTATGACATGTGTCTGCTCTATGCCTTGGATAAGAATTAATAAAACCTAGGGAATGTACAAGTAGTTGTACAATATAATCACAATTTATATTCCCATTAATCAATAATGACAGTTCCTGTTATTCTGCATCTGAGCCAATGTTTTTATTGCAATTTTAAAACACTTGCCCAATTGTGGAATGTGAAAAAGTGTTTGATTGTGATTTTAATTTGTATTTAATTTATTACCAGTGAAATTGAGCACCTTTTAAATCTTCATTGGACATCCATGTTTTACCTTCCATGAAATGCCTGTTTATATCTTTTGACATTTTTTATTATTTATATGTGAAAATTGTTTATACTGATTGAACCTATAACCTACTCCATGTCTTTTCCTTCTTTTTATGATGCCTTTCAGTGAGAAGTTCTTAATTATAACATAATCATATTTATCAATCTTTTTCTTTATGATTTCCATTTTGTGTAAATTTTTAAGAAGTTCTTCATCATAAGACATCATAAGAACATTCCCTTATGTATTCTTCTAAAGATTTTATTTTTTTTTGTCTTTCACCTTGAATTTGAATTTACCTGGAATTGATATTTATGCACTGTTTCTGAAGGAAAGCACCTCCTCTTCCAGCAAAGCCTTTGGGGAGAAAATGCTACACCACCTCCTCCTCACATCTCCCTTTACCCACAGCCCCCACTTGGGCTTAAGATCCCACCTCTGGAGGGTGTAGGAGACACAAGAAAATGTAGACTAGAACAAATGGACAGAGAAAGAGGGGGGCTGATATTTTCCATGAGAGGTGTGGAAGTTTTCTCTAAGGTAAGAGGCATTTGAGTAGAGACCATGAAGATAGTGAATAAATGAGACATTTATTTCTGAAGGAGTAGGACATTTCAGCAGCCAGAATAAAAAGGAAATGCTCTGTGGCAGGAGGGTGCTCAGAGATTTCAAAAATGGCAAGGAACCCAGTGTGGTCAGAGCATGTGCATGTGCATGTGCATGAGGAGGAGAGGGACAACAGGATCCTAGTCTATTTTTACAAGCTTCTACCCTTCAGATTAGCCCAATTCCCCTACCTAATTGGAAAACTTCTTGTTTTTAAGAAAGCAACTTGAATATCCTTCTGACTCCTAGGTTGAGCAAGTGAACACTCCACTGCATTATGATGGTCTTTTACTTTCTGTTTCACCACTAAACAATCAGTTTCTTAAGGGACAGATTTTATCTTTTCTTATTTTCACGTTCTTAGTGATTGGAATGGTCACTGCTCAATAAATATTGAATAAAGAACAAATAAATGCAAATGAGTGATTGTAACATTTTCTTCTGACTTCCCTTTGGCCCAGTAGAAACTAGGTGGAGTAGGATCCCAGAACCACTGATAAACAGAATCTAGACATGATCACTTCTGCTTTTTGCCATGTATAAGAGTCTTAAGAATGAGTCTCAGGCCACAGCTTCCAACCATGTTCCCTTATTGAGAATTAGTGACTGGATGATTCTTTTTTTTTTAAATACACTTAATTAATTAATTTCTTTTTAAACATCTTTATTGGAGTATAATTGTTTTACAATGGTGTGTTAGTTTCTACTGTATAATGAAAAGAATCAGTTATACATATACATATATCCCCATATCTCCTCCCTCTTGCATCTCCCTCCCACCCTCTCTGTCACCCCCCTCTAGGTGGTCACAAAGCACCGAGCTGATCTCCCTGCTCCATGTGGCTGATTTTTCTGTCTCTCTCTATTCTAGTCAGTGAGTGCTGGTGCTTGCAGGCTCTGTGGGCTGACCTCTTGCCTGGCTTGACTCTCCTCTGTCCCCTAGGCTGTCCCTGATTCACAGGTGCCTACCTGGTACAGGAAACTAAAAATCTGAAGTCACTACCTGCTGTGGTTTGGAACACAGGACTCGGTTAATTTGCATTTGCTTCAGCCAACAGTGGTGTCAACTTCTACCTATTCAGAGGGGCTGGTCATGCTGCTCTTGTCAGCTTTATCTAACAGACAACCTCCTGTCATTTCACTCTGCTTATTCCCTTGACTCATTGGGACATCCTACATGTCACAGCCACTGTTTTTCCTCACCCTAAATCAGGAAGTATATAATTCTGCCTGATGCTGAGACTCTCTGAAGCAGTGAGTTATGTGTCCAGCCTTGGCCTCAAGGCCAGTGGTGAGTAGCAAACTGGCCAGAATGTTCATGTAGTCAGAGTGGGCAGAGTGGGCAAAGGTGCTTGTGACCAGAGAAGTTATACAAAATATGACCTAAGGACCAGGGTGGAGAGATGTTCCCTAGAGGTCCAGGATACCAAGAGCAGACCATAGCCTCAGAGAAGGAGAGCCTTCAAAGCAGATGGGGAGAAACAGTGAAAACTGTAACTTGAGTGTGAACAAAATGCAGTGAAGGCAAAACAAGAGGAAAGAAAGATAAGAAAAGAGAAGCAACACACAGAAAGGGCAGAGTACAAAGCACCTGGGGTGTGTACAGAAGGAGTCACATCAGAAAGAGACTGGAAGTGGAGAGGACAGAAGAGGGAGCACCCGGACAGCAGAAGTCATGCCAGTTTCCTGGCAGAGGAAGCCACACCCTCATCCGGTCTGCCACCTGTGGAATAATGAAGGGTAAATTAGTTGCATACCAAGGCAGTATACTTCATATTTAAATATACTTAAAATTAATAATACTTAAAACTTAATAATACTTAATCCTTGATTAATGAAATTCTTAAGTAAGTCCATTGCTCTAAAAATTCCATAGAGTACTTACATTCAGATGATTCTTTTTTCCACAAAGATGTGAACATTGACGGACCTCGTGTCCTATCTGGTAATGTTTAGAGTTAAAGACAGACTTAGGTTTGAATCTAAGCTCTGCCTCATGGTAACTGTGAATATGGCATGTCCCTTGCCTCACCTAAGCCTCAGTACCCTTATTTATAAAATGAGACATGATAATATTGTCCTGATGATTAAATAAAAAATTGCATGTAAAATTCTGCAGTGCCTTGGATATGATAAGAATGTAGTCATCATACTTATTATTTATTTTATATTTTCAATGTGAAATTAGAGACACCTTTCTAAGGACATCCTGATAACTGAACTGTGCACGTAAATGGATTGTCTTTACCTCACTGGGATGAATCCCTACGAGTAGCCTCACTTAATCTTTATTTTTATCAGTCTTGGCTTGCATTCTTGGTTCTGTCTAGTTCCCCTCTCGTTCCCTCTTTCAGATGTTACCAATGTTGGTATCTTTCAAGTGTTGAGTTTTGTCTCCAGCTGTGGCCAATGTGAAATGTCAGTCCAGTGGGAATACCTGACCAAGATTAACACAGGTAGGGGTTATCCATCTTGTAAACAGGGAGGTTTCAGATCTAGTTTACAGTTGATGACATATCTCAGGCCATCTAAAAAGTAAAATGGAGTAACTATACTTCAGGCATCCAAATAGAGCCAGGTGGCCATTGTGAATGTGTTTTCAATACTTGCCTACATCACTGAGAACTTGAATTTTCAGAGCTATATCAAACTCAAGGACACCACTATCCATTTTCCAAACAATATCTGCTAGCAGTTGCCAGATGCGGCCTTGTAGTTTCAAAGTTTCCCACCTTCAAAACTATATATTCATTGTAAACTCAAACGAATCTTTTCTTAACAAGCATCTTTATGTCTTGCTACCTTCAATCCTAATTCTTGATAAACAACTTATGTAGTCTTGTGTATTTTTGCCTTTATAAACTTTCCCCATTTTGTAGCCTGACAAAACACAATTCAAGTGCTTCTTGGATCTGTATCTCTTGCTGCAGTCCTAACAAACCCCAAATAAATGCCTCTTTATTTCAACCACATCTCCATTCTTGGAATTGTTTGTTAATAGGGTGCTACTTTTTCTCTCTGCTGCCTATAGCATTTTCATCATTCAGGGAGCAGAAGTTTACACTCCATTTCTTCACAGGACCCATACTAAACCATCATTCATGTAAAACTTAAAGGTTCTTCAGCAGATCAATTTAACATTTAATATGTAGCTATTTCACAGGTCTTTTATCACATTACTTATAAAACTTGATGCTCTATACCTTGGCAAATCATCTGAATTTCTTTCGAAGTGTTACAAAAGCAAAATTCAACTGAGTAGTTTTAAAGAGCTTTTTTACTTTATTTTTTGATTCATGAATCTGGAACCATACAGTCTATCAAATAGAAATGAGCTCCAAGAGCTAAAGAAGGCAAGAGATTTTATAGGCAAAAGGAGTGGGAACAAAGAAGTTGCACTAGGCAAAAAGCTGGTTGGTAATTGCAAGTTTACTTTCCTTTAGGCAATGGTAGGGGCTTCTTGGGCAGATGACCTAACTAGTCCTGATCAGGAGATTCCTAATTGAATTTAATATTGAGTTTAAGATTGAGTTTAAGATTCGATTTCTGGGAAAGAGGAAACTGTATGTAAGTTAATTCTCAGTTTGGTGACATGAGGCTTAACATAAGCATCCCTATTTTAGGCCTGTTTTCTTGTTTTTAACAGAGGGTAGTTATAGAAGATACATTTTTAAGACTACAGAAATTAACATTCAGAGTTGAAACATTTCATATGGTGACTCAATGACAGAACAAATATTTGAACCATCATTTGTTACCTTATCATTTTATTCTGGAAAATCTCAAATCTTTTCCTGGTTGATCTATAAATTACATCATTGATACACACACACTCTTTCTCTCATTGCAGTGCAGCAGTCCCTGCTTCCATCCATAAACTCTCTGATATTGGTGATCTCCTCTCATTCAACAGAGTGAGTGACATGCTCAGGTTAACCCTACATCTTGCTAGAAATTTGGAGGATGAACCATATTCTCACAGGTAAGACCAGAATGAAAGAAAGAAAAAAATAAAAAAGCTTATCCACTTACTGATGGTGAATCCTTGAAAGTCTCAAACAAAGCCATTCTTGGTTATAATTGCTTACTATTGAACTTGCCCATTAGTGTTTCCTGGTTCAAATTGTTTTCTGCTATGATGAATTGATTATTAAGTGTTCCATCCAATGTACTTCACCATGTGCAGAATTTTCACTTTGGTTTTCTCATAAGGATCAAGTAATGAGAAGATTAAACAAGCCTGCTTGATTTATTAAAGATTGATTCTATATAGGTTTTCTCATTAAATTTCAGCTACATAACTAAAACCAAAAATATGTAAAATAAAACAATAACTCTGGCATCACTGTTCTATTTCTATAGTTTAAAATAAATATCTTGATGACAGCTTCTTTTTCAGCACATGCCATAACTGGAATGTTTGTTGCCATGGTGATGGGCTGTTGTGGCTCTTTATACCATAAGGGTCACAATTGGAGGTTAGTCTTTCTGAACAAAGAAAGAATTATCCAGGTCCGAAAGAAATACATTACCCTACAAAAGTATATCCCATCTGTTCCTGGGAGATATAATTTCCTTTGGTGATTAGCTTTATATACCAGTTGTATGGGTTTAGTTTAAAGTCAACCTTCTACCAATAAATAGATCCATTTTGTGTATGATGTCAAATTAGGTTGTTCTAAATTGTGAGACTGATCAGTCCCATTATCAATTCCCAAAGTGAATGGATGCCTTCCTGTAAGTCTTCTGGGTTCATTGCCTGCTACACCTGATCTGTTACTGGTTGGGAGTATTTTTCTATGGCATGGAACATAACACACAATGTAGTGATGGCTCTTAAAAAGAAATTATAATTTGGGGAAATGTCAGAGTTGCCTCTGATATACATCTATGAAAAAGTCAAACTCATACAAACAGAGAGTAGAAAAGTCGTTACCAGGGTTCTGGAGTGGGGGAAATAGGAAGAGGTTGGTAAAAGGGAAAAATGTTCAGCTATAAGATGAATAAGATCTGAAAATCTAATGTAAAACATGGTGATTATAGTTAATATGTTTTGTATAATTGAAATTCAATAAGAGGGAAATCCTAAATATTCTCACGAAAGAAAAGAAAGAGGAAGGAAGGAAGGAAGGAAGGAAGGAAATTCAATAAGAGGGAAATCCTAAATATTCTCACGAAAGAAGGAAGGAAGGAAGGAAGGAAGGAAGGAAGAAAAGAGAAATATGTGAGGTGATTAATGTTAATTAACTAGTTGGGGGAATCCTTTCACATTGCATACATATATCAAATCACCACTATGTACCTTTAAATATCTCACAATTTTATGCCAATTAAACCTCAAAAAAGCTGAATTTTTAAAAAGATATTACATCCATGAAAAATGGAAGATTAATTGTGTTTAGCTTGATAACATTTAGGAACATAGAACATGGGTGATCAAAAAAATCTCCCCGGCTGATAGAATGTGGGCAAGTTTTATTCATTACTCAATTCTGAATTGTCATGTTTACCAGGATTGTTGACTTAATGCATAATTTATAAAGAGGCACACACTGGAAATTCTCCAATGGGTTTAATCCTAGTCTCTCAAAGTAAAAAGCTGTATTTAGAGATTATATACACTTTGTGTGGACTCCCTTGTTTACAATGGATTGTAAAAAGTTATAGTGAGATATCATACACTAATTTTCTGTTTTTCATTTTAGCATTTCCTTCAATATGAGCCTTCCTCTAGTTAGTAAGAGGTATCCATGTTAGCTTGAAGAGAGTTAGGTTGTTATCATAAGAATGCAAAGAAAAACAATCTGGTGTTCTGTTTTTTTAATATTTTCAAAATAGACTTTTTGAGTCCAGATTAGAAATGTTTGTTTTGAAAAACAATTTTTTCAATTTGAAAGAGTTGAAATTTACTGAATGAAGACAAGGCCCTAAAAAATAAGAATGATGAGACTCCAACAGAATAGTAGCACATTGATAAACTACCAAGCAATAGGAGGAAAGAGGATGGAGAATGACACAGACCACCCTGTCCCAAGAGAGGAGACGGATTCATTTTTCCTAATGAGTGGGAGTGTTACAGAATCCAAGCTCAGTCTGTTGCTGCACAACAGGCCAATAATTGGGAGACGAGGTGTTGAGGCAAGGAATAGTAACTTTATTCAGAAATCTAGGTGTCCAAGAAGGTGGCAGACTAATGTCCCAGAGTACCATCTTATTGGGGTCTGGATGTCAGTTTCTTTTATAAAACAGAGAGGGGGAGGAGATGAGGAAGTAAAGTACAAAAGGTCATTAATCTGGCAAAATATCTCATGGCTTGACCTGCATGGGGGAGGGGATGTGTTAATTTCTTCTTTTCTGCAGCCATTTGCAGATGGACAGAGTCAGATTGTCTCCCTGTGAGCTGAACAAAGGCAATTTAGTTTAACATTCAGGCCATTATGTATGCTCAGGCTTCCCTGAGGCAGGCCATTATGTATGCTATGACTATAGACAACATCCTTTTAGTGATTATAATAACAAAGGCAACGAAAAGCAAAGATTAAAGTAAAAGAAACAGATCCAACATGGAGTCAGATTTTGCTCTTCCTGTTACAATTCCCCACTCTCAATGTCCATTTCACAATCTTGTGGGAAAAGGGGCAGAGACCACTCTAACTGCTTCTTACTGTGTAGGGATGATGAGGGGTGATCATAGAATGGAATTGATCAGCCTTGGGCAGGGAATAATCCTTAGAATTTTTAGTAAATAGTGCTGCTCTCAATTATTTGAACCTGTTGCTGTGTTGTTCAATAGAACAGGATTAAACAAGTAGATTGACCCACTCTTCTCCAGCTGTAAGGAAATTGCAATCTCAACACATCCTTTTTGAAGAACAACCTTAAGCCTTCTAGGGGTTCATAAACCCACTGCTCTCTAGGACTCTCAGGAGTTGGGTCATTTTTTTATGATGATGGTGCAGCTTTAATCCGAGTGTGATGAATCCAAGGTTTTATCCCAGCCAATTTGACAGATGAATGTGTGGTGAGTAATACCACATGTGGTCCTGTCCACCTTGCAGTCAGCTGGTGCTCAGGCCCTTGTTCTCTCCAGGTTTTAAGGAGGACTCAATCTCCAGGTCGGAAAGGATGTAAGGCTACTTCAGTTGGATAGACAGACCTGCTGGAAGCAAACTCATGAACAGAGGTTAGTATAGTGCCCAAAGCTTTAACATAATTAGCAACAGCTAGGTCTTTCAGAGCATTTACAGATTTACCTGTCCAGGCAGACACCTGGATTGGCCTACCATACTATATTTCAAAGGGACTTAATTTAATCCTGCTTCTGGGAGCCACTCTGATCCATAGCAAGGCAAATGGCAAGGCCTTATCCCAAGTTAGATTAGTTTCCTGACAAATTTTAGCAATGCTCCTTTTCAATGTATGATTCATTTTCTCATTTTTTCCTGCTGATTGTGGTCTCAAGGATGAATGTAACTTCCCCCTTGTTCTCTCCAGGTTTTAAGGAGGACTCAATCTCCAGGTCGGAAAGGATGTAAGGCTACTTCAGTTGGATAGACAGACCTGCTGGAAGCAAACTCATGAACAAAGTTAGTATAGTGCCCAAAGCTTTAACATAATTAGCAACAGCTAGGTCTTTCAGAGCATTTACAGATTTACCTGTCCAGGCAGACACCTGGATTGGCCTACCATACTATATTTCAAAGGGACTTAATTTAATCCTGCTTCTGGGAGCCACTCTGATCCATAGCAAGGCAAATGGCAAGGCCTTATCCCAAGTTAGATTAGTTTCCTGACAAATTTTAGCAATGCTCCTTTTCAATGTATGATTCATTTTCTCATTTTTTCCTGCTGATTGTGGTCTCAAGGATGAATGTAACTTCCAATTAATTTGCAGTGTTTTAGACATTTGTTGTGTTATGCTAGAGACAAAAGCAGGTCTGTTATCACTTTGAAGGGTGTTGTTAGGTAATCCAGACAGGGGAATAATTTCCTTAGGAGGACTTTAACCACTTTGGTGGCTTTTTCTGTCCAGGTGCGAAATACTTCCACCCATCCTGAAAAAGTGTCCACACACACCAGCAGGTATCTGAATTTTCCTGCAACATGAGGCATTTGAGTAAGGTCTATTTGTCCATCCTTTTTGGGACAGGGCCTTTTTTGCTGGGTCCCCATCTGGGGAGGCCTGACAGCAGTTTGGGGGTTATGTTTAGCATGCAATTCTGAGTGACTCACTGGATGATCTTTTGTAGGTGAGGTCCCATTATATACTTCCGAATCCATTGCAGGGTTGCATCTCTCCAGTAATGGGTACTGTCATGAATGTGCTTCAGCACAGTGTCCAAGAGGGCCTTAAGAATCAAAACAGTTCCTTGTACATTACATTTCCAGCCAGTTGAATTATGGTCAAGAGTGAAATCCCACTCTTTGGTCCTCTCCTTGTCCTTTTCTGAAAACACTGGCTGATATTTTGACAAGTCAATCTGCGGGAGAAGTGGCCCTATCCTGGCTTGATAATCACCTTCCTTTGTTGTTTTCTTTGCAGCTTGGTCAGCTAAATGATTGCACTTTGTTATATGAGTCTCTCCTTTCTGGTGGCCTGGGCAGTGCATTATGGACACTTGTGAGGGCTTATGGACTGCTTCTAATAGTGACAGGATCTCAGAAGCATGTGTTATACCTTTATTTTGAAGTGAGAAGTCTCCTTTTTTCCAGATTGCCCCAAGAGCATGTACCACAGAGAATGCATAGAGGGAGCCTGTGTATATGTTTACTCACTTCCCTTCAGCAAGGAGCAGGGCTCTTGTCAGAGCAATGATTTCTGCCTTCTGAGCTGAGCTCCCTGGAGGCAGGGCTTTTGCTTCAACAATTCTTTTAAGTGTTACCACTGCATACCCAGCACGTTGCCTACCTTGGTCCATGAAGCTGCTTCCATCAGTGAAAATTCCATATCTGGCTCTGCCAAGGGTTGGTCCTTTAAGTCTGGTCTACTAGAGTACACTAGCTCAATGATGTGTAGGCAGTCGTGCTCTGGGGATTGTGCAGCATCAACTGGGAGCAACGTGGCTGGATTTAGGGCTGAAGTGACTTGAAGTCTTGCATTAGGATTGTCTAGGAGAATGGCTTGGTACTTTCCCATTGTCCTGGAAGTCAGCCAATAGCCCCCTTTCTGTTCCAGCAAAGAAAGGACATGGTGAGGAATATACACACTGGTGGGTTGCCCCAGGGTAAACGTCTCAGCTTCCTGAAGTACATCACTACTAGCTGCTATAGCTCAAAGACAAGGGGGTCACCCCTTAACAGTCTGTTCTAGTTGTTTTGAGAAGTAGGCAACAAGTCGAGGGATATTACCCAGAGTTTGAATTAACACCCCAAGACTTATGCCTTGTCTGTCATGAACATATAGTTTGAAAGGTTTCTTTAAGTCCAGTAGTCCCCAAAGCTGGGGATGAAACTAACTTCATTTTTATTGTTCAAAGGCTGTTTGGCACTCTTTAGTCCAAGTAAGGGGCTCAAGATTGTGTCCCTTCAGTGCCTCATAGAGGAACTTTACTATGAGTCCACAGTTTGGGATCAAAACCCGAGAGAACCGTGCCATTCCCAGAAAACCTCTCAGTTGTCTGTGGGTTCTGGGTGCTCCCAAACCTGCAATTGCTTGCTTTCTTTTAGGCAAAGGATCCTGCTGTCCTTGGGAGAGGACAAAGCCCAGATACATGACTTGCTGTTTGTAAATCTGAACCTTGTTCTGGTGATCTTATATCCACAATTGGCCAAATAGTTCAAGGTTCTGATTGTATTTTGTAGACATTTATCATATGCAGGGCTCACTATGAGCAAGTCGTCCACATATTGGAGCAAAAGTCCTTCGTCCAATATTAAGTTTCTAAGATCTCTAGCCAACATCTCCCCAAATAAGGTAGGGGAATTCTTAAATCCTTGAGGCAGGACTGTCCAACAATACTGTTGGACTGCCTGTGTTTCTGGGTCCTGCCATTCAAAAGCAAATAGCTGTTGTGTTTCTTCTGCAATAAGAATGCAGAGAAAAACATCTTTCAAGTCCAGGACTGAGAACTAGCCGTATCCTCCTGGAATAGTTGTGAACAGAGTGTATGGATGAGACACCACAGGGTGTACTCTTGGGCTACTTCATTAATAGCCCTCAAATTTGGACAAAACAATACTCTGCCGAGTTTGGCTTTTTTACTGGGATGGTAGGGGTGTTATATGGAGACCTGCAAGGTTTAATCAATCCTATTTTCAAAAACTTCTCCAGAATTGGCTGAATTCACTTTTTGGCCTCTTGTCTCAGAGGATATTGTTTTAGATTAGGTGTCCCAGTATCCCTTTTTAATAGGATTTGTATTGGTCTTGCATTTTTGGCCTTCCCTGGAGTGCTGTCAGCTCACACTTCAGGCCTTACCTTTTTGTAGACCTCAGTGGGAAAGAGCTCTGTCTCCTTTTCTGGGGTTTCCATGAGCACCATTTGTAGGCTTAAAGTGTGCTCCGGTGGGACCCTGATGTCAAGCTGTTCTAGTGAAAAAGTTACTTGAACATTTAATTTACAAAGGAGATCTCATCTCAAAAGGGGGACTGGACACTCTGGCATATACAAGAAGCTATGTTTCAGGGTGACGTCCCCTAGTTGCCATTCTAGAGGTTGTAAGAATGAACAGTTTTCTACTTCTCCAGAAACTCCCATGACCAGGATAGACTGAGATAGTTTCTGTGCCACCTTGGTATTCACCACAATATGTGGCACCCGTATCTATTAGAAAGTCAATCAACTTGTTCTCCATTGTCAAAGTTACCCAGGGCTCCTGTGGGGAAATTAGAAGTGATGCCTCAAGTCCAAGAGAGTCCCTGGGCCTCTTCATTCATTATCAGAGTGTTCCTCTCTTTCTACCATATGAGAGGTTCCTGTCTTCCTTCTATTATTCTACTTCCTATATTTACTGTAAGGCAATCTTTTTTCCAATGCCCTTCCTCCTTGCAGTAAGTACATTGTTCCTTCCCCAATGGTGACTTACCTTCCTTTAGGTTACTCACTTTCCAGGAATTCAATGCTGCTGCCAGAAAAGCTGCCTTCCATTTTGCATCTTCTTATTCTGTCATTGTTCCCTGTTTCTGAATACTTAGGCAACATGTAAAAGCACTTGAGAAGGGTTCATTCCAAATGCACCATCTAACTTCTGTAATTTTCTACTTATATCTGGGGCACTTTGTCCAATTATGGTCATATTTACCATGCTTATGTTCTCAGGGGCCCCAGGGTCTGCATCTGTATAGCACCTATAAGCTTGATACATCCTTTCTAGAAACTCTGATGAATTCTCATTTGGTTTTTGTTTTATCTCCTGAATTTTGTTTAAGATTTTTTGTCTAGGTACCCCCTTTTGAAGACCCACTAAGACAGATCTCCTACAATGTTCTAAAAGTGGCCTGCCTCCATTATTAGGATCTCAGTTAGGCTCAGCAATGAGGATTGACAGATTTGTTTCTGGAGTTCCATTTGGATCCACTAGATGGAGCTGGTGCACTTCCTCTCTAGCCTTGTCAATGACCATCCTCCTTTCATATCCAGTAAGCATTATATTCATGAGTGTGAATGTCTGCCCAAGTGGGATGGTGAGTGACAAATATAGAGGTGAAAAGTTCAGTCATATGGAGTGGGTCCTCTTGGTAAGCAGGGTTGTGGTTTTTCCTGTTAAGTAAATCTAAAATTGAGAATGGATTGTGCATCCATAGAAACCCAGTTGGTTGGCCATTTGTTTTAAGGCTTCGTACAGGATATCAGTACACGGGAAATTGCCCTGCTGTGGGAAGGGGCTCCCTGTCCATACTGGGTGCCTTGTCAGGTCTTAGATGGTGATACTAAACCAGGTCCCTGAGCCCTGTGGGTTAACAGAGAAACTTCTATTTGATCCCCATGGGTAGGGGAAACAGGAGGTGGTGAAATGAGTGAATATGTTGGCGGTGTAGTGGGGGGACATTGGAACAATGGCTGGTTCAGCATGTTTGTCCAGTGGGAGAGTTGGATAAGCCAGAGAGGGGTTTAAGTTTTGAAGTAACATGTCCCCACTCTTATTTTATCCATCTTCCCCTTGTACAACAGGTTCTGCCTTGGGTTTCCTTTCAGACTGCTGCACCATAACATGGCAGCCCTCTGACTTCTTTTACTCCTGATGCAATAGCATAAATTCTTCTACACAAGAAATCTCATCTCTTTCCCCTGCTCTTTTGCAAAACACTTCTAATTGTGAGATCATATAATAATTGAGTGAGCCATTCAGGGGTCATCGTTGTTCTGATCCTAACATATACTGAGTCCACACCCTATTACAATAGTACACTATCTTTTTCTTAGTCATAGGCTCATGGCTATGTTTTGCCCATTTATCTAATATACACCCCAAAGGGCTTTCCTTTAGGATAGATGAAGTATTTCCCATTTTTATAAGTTTGATAACACTAAAACACAAAAGATGCAAACAAATTCCAACACAAAAAGCACAAATTCCAACATTGATGCACACAAAACAGAAGCCAACAACCTGGTTCCCAAATCAGGTAGAGTACAACAACAATTCCCCTCTCCAACAGGGAACCCCAATCAAACAAACTGGCTGGTCCCATAAAGGGAAAGCCCAAAATGAGGGGAGAATTTGTTCCTGGTTGTACACACTAGAGTGAATTACCCTATTAATTGAGTCCATCGACTCACAGAAGTTTGTCAGTTCCTCGCTTCAACTGCCAAACACTGGGGTAGCTGGTGCCACTTCAGGGAAATTTGAAGGGAAGATCCTCAGGACAAATGGTCCTGGCAGCTGCTAAAGCCTTGCCCCCAAATTCCCTCATCGTGGCCCGTTAGCCTCAAACAGCAAGCCTCCTGGCTAGCTCGCCAAATTTGTGACCAAATCCAAGCTTGGTCTGCTCGCCACATGACAGGCCAATAATTGGGATACAAGGTGTTGAGGCAAGGAATAGCAACTTTATTCAGAGAGCCAGGTGTCTGAGAAGATGATGGACTAATGTCCCAGAGTACCATCTTATCAGGGTCTGGATGCCAGTTTCTTTTATAAAACAGAGAGAGGGAGGAGATGAGGAAGTAAAGTAAAAAGGCCATTAGTCTTGCAAAATATCTCCTGGCTTGACCTACATCGGGGAGGGGATGTGTTAATTTCTTCTTTTCTGCAGCCATTCACAGATGTGCAGGGTCAGATTGTCTCCCTGTGAGTTGAACAAAGGCACTTTAGTTTAACATTCAGGCAGAGGGGCAGGGTTCCCTGAGGCAGGTCACTATGTATGCTTACAGCTACAGACAGCATCCTTTTAGTGATTATAATAACAAAAGCAATGAAAAGCAAAGATTAAAGTAAAAGAAACAGATCCAACATGGAGTCAGGTTTTGCTCTATCCTGTTACAGGTGAATTATTCAAACTATTTTGGGGAAGGGGTGGGATTTCCAAGGTATTGGGCCACTGCCCAATTTTGGCCCTTTATGGTCAGCCTCGGAACTCTCATGGTGCCTGTGGTTGTACCATTTAGCATGCTAATGTAGTACAATGAGTATATAATGAGGCTCAAGGTCTACAGAAATCAAATCTTCCACCATCTTGGGCTTAGTTGGTTTTAAAATTTTTGTTGTGTACTTTTTCTTTTCCTCCATGTCTGTGTCATTCTTTTAAGTGTTGTGCCCTGCCCCCTTCCTTCTTGACTTAAAACCTAGTTTTAATACTTAAACTAATGGCAGGTTCCACCTACCCTAGAAATGTAATATTAATCAACCAGTCTGAAATTTTCTAGCCAGCAGCACTGAGTTAATCTGTTACTTGTCTCTCTCCATCTCCCAAAAGAAGAAAATGAAATCTGCATGATAAAACCCACCCCATTCCCTTCCCCAAAGAAGATGTCCTGGCCTATAAACAATTCTTTCTTTTCTTTTGCTAATAGTTTCCTTGCCCCAAACTTCTTCATATAAAAATCTTCCATTATGTACAACCCCTCAGAGAACCCATGAAGTTGCTAGATGGTATGTTGTCCAATTCATGAATTGCTTAATAAAGCCAATTAGATCTTCAAATTTACTCAGTTAAATTTTGTTTTTTAATAGCTTCCAGAGAGCCATGTGCTGTTTCTCTCACTTTTGAGACCCTGTCTAGACACCAAGAGAACAAACCTGGGTTAACAGCTGGATGATGAGGAAGATGGGTTTGTCATTACTTATTGCTCCAGATGACAATTAGCCAATCCTCTGAAGCAGAATCACCTCCGCTGACCCACAGCTTATAAGTTTGTGTGAATGTATCAGTAAAGATAGGAGGACTGACCAGCTGAGTCTAGCTGAAAACACCAACTCACAGCATCATAAACTAAATAAATGTTGTTGTTTTATTCCAATAATGTTTAGAGATTTTTACTTTTTGCTGCTTAGCAATAACAAACTGATAACTAGAGGTTGGATGCTGCCATAACAAAAGTCTAAAATATGTGCCATTGGCTTTAGGACCAAGCTGCAGGCTAAGTATGGAAAAGTGGTGGGGTAATTGATAGCAAAATCAGAAGAAAAAAAATAAGTAAACTGTGATTAAGGGATGGAAAAATAATCGATATTGAAGACTGTAGAAAATAGATGACACACATTTTGTAGTACAAAACAATTGGCAAAAATTCTGTATAAAGTAACAGAATATGGAGAATATATACATTTTTGGATTTGTCCAAAGAAATACCCAGACCTTCAGAATGTTGAAAATGTCAGGTGGCAGGACATGGGTTGTAAGATAAAACTGTTTCTCTTCTCCAGTCTCCAAAGATAGTAAAATTCCTCAAAAAACAATGAGTCTTAAAGGTAAAGATCAAATTAAGGGTGTGGCTGGAAGACTCTTTGATAAGACCTAGTGGAATTTTTTTGGTAAATCCTGTAAGTCAGATAAAAGAGCTTCTAGGAATCTTAAGGACATTATCACTCAGCAGTCTGACATAGAATAGAAAAGTAACTATGAATAAGTCTAGAGATGTACTGTCCAATATGACATCTATTCACCACATGTGATTATTAAATGAAAATTAATAAAAATGAGTAATACTTAAAAATCAGTTCCTCAGTTGCACTAGATGCATTTCAAGTGCTCAATAGACACATGTGGCTAAGGGTTTTTGTGTTGACAGTGGAGAATATTGAACATATCTATCATAGAAACATATTGGACACCAACAAACACATGAAAGAATGCTCAACATCATTAATCATTAGAGAAATGCAAATCAAAACGACAATGAGATATCATCTCACACCGGTCAGATTGGCCATCATCAAAAACTCTAGAAACAATAAATGCTGGAGAGGGTGTGGAGAAAAGGGAATCATTATTTAGAATCTTGTTAGTCAGCACTGGCTGCCACTGCCTGGCTGAAGCATCTACTCTGGTCTTGTGGGTGGGCTAGTAGCCTAAGGCCGCCTCAGTGACCCCCATCAATAGTATAAGCAAAGAGGACCTACCCGGGATTTTGCTGTGGCAATTTCAGCCTTCAGGATCTCAGGGTCATACTTAGAGCTGGATGATGAACCAGAGACCACTGCAAGGAAAAAGAAAAAAAAAAAATTTCTGTAGAAGAAACACATTTTGGTCAAGTTGGCTTATTTGGCCATCTAGGTAAACCCAGAAAGGAACGACTATTAGTGAGCAAGCTGAATGTCCAGCAAAGGGGAATTTGTTAAATAAATACGGTACACATATAAAACGGGGACTATACAACTTAAGTGATTTAAAATGATGGTGCTGCAGGGAGATCACCTCTGTGCTTTGTGACCATGAGAGGTGTGGGATAGGGAGGGTGGGAGGGAGGGAGACGCAAGAGGGAGGAGATATGGGAACATATGTATATGTATAACTGATTCACTTTGTTGTAAAGGAGAAACTAACACACTATTGTAAAACAGTTATACTCCAATAAAGATGTTAAAAAAAAAAAAGAAACATATTGGATATTGCTGGTATAGAAAAAGAAGTATGTCTAAAGCACAATTGTGAGTGTGTTTTTTGAGCATGAAATGAAGTATAATCATATAATTAGGAATCATCCAAAGATTTTAACATATATATTATATTATATTATATATATATGAAAATGTTAAAATCATAATATGTAAAGAACTTATACAACTTAATAGAAAAAATCCAATTAAAAATGGGCAGGGCTTCCCTGGTGGCACAGTGGTTGAGAGTCCGCCTGCTGATGCAGGGGACACAGGTTCATGCCCTGGTCCAGTAAGATCCCTCATGCCGTGGAACAGCTGGGCCCGTGAGCCATGGCTGCTGAGCCTGTGCGTCCGGAGCCTGTGCTCCGCAATGGGAGAGGCCACAGCAGTGAGAGACCGGTGTACTACAAAAAAATAAATAAATAAATGGGCAGAGGAACCAAATAGACATTTTCCAAAAAGACATACAAATGGCCAACAGGTGCATGAAAACAGGCTCAAAATCACTAATCATTAGGAAAATGCAAATCCCAAACCACAATGAGGTATCACTTAACAACTCTCAGAATGGCTATAATCAAGATTTCTTAAAAAATAACAAGTGTGAACAAGGGTGTAGACAAAAAAGAACACTTACACACTGTTAGTGAGAATGTATCATGGAAAACAGTATGGAGGTTCCTCAAAAAAATAAAAATAGAACTACCATATGATCAATTCCACTACTGGGTACTTATGTGAAGAAATTGAAATCACTATCTCAAAAAGATATCTACACCCCCATGTGCACTGCACCATTATTTACAATAGTAAAGACATGGAAACAGTCTAAGTGTTCATCAGTAGATGAATGGGTAAAGAAAGTGTGGTATACAAGTACAAAGAAATATTATTCAGCTGTAAAAAAGAAAATTCTGCCATTTGCAACAAACATAGATAAACCCTGAAGACATTGTGCTAAGTGAAATAAGTCAGACAGAGAAATACAAATACCATGAACTCTCACTTATATGTGAAATCTAAAACAACAACAGAGGAGGAGCTTCAAGATGGCGGAAGAGTAAGATGCAGAGATCACCTTCCTCCCCACAAATACATCAGAAATACATCTACATGTGGAATAACTCCTACAGAACACCTACTGAATTCTGGCAGAAGACCTCAGACCTCCCAAAAGGCAAGAAACTCCCAACGTACCTGGGTCGAGCAAAAGAAAAAAGAAAAAACAGAGACAAAAGAATAGGGATGAGACCTGCACCAGTGGGAGGGAGCTGTGAAGGAGGAAAGGTTTCCATGGACTAGAAGCCCCTTTGCAGGTGAAGACTGCAAGTGGTGGAGGCGGCAAGCTTAAGAGCCATGGAGGAAAGAGCAGCAATGGGCATGTGGAGGGCAAAGTGGAGGGATTCCCTCACAGAGGATCGGTGCCTACCAGCACTCACCAGCCCAAGAGGCTTGTCTGCTCACCTGCGGGGACAGGTGGTTGCTGGGAGCTGAGACTCAGGCTTGAGGTACATCCCAGGGAGAGGACTGGGTTTGGCTGTGTGAACACAGACTGAAGGGACTAGTGCACCACAGCTAGCTGGGAGGGAGTCCAGGAAAGTCTGGTGCTGCCAAAGACCCAGGAGAATTTTTCTTGTCTCTTTGTTTCCTGGTGCATGAGGAGAAGGGATTAAGAGCACCACTTAAAGGAGCTCCAGAGATGGGCATGAGCCGCGACTATCAGCATGGACCCCAGAGATGGGCATGAGATGCTAAGGCTTCTGCAACCCCCAAGAAATCTGTGTGCAAACACAAGTCACTATCCACACCTTCCTTCCTGGAAGCCTATGCAGCCTGCTACTGCCAGGGTCCCATGATCCTGGGACAACTTCCCCGGGAGAACTCACGGTGTGCCTCAGGCTGGTGCAACGTCACACTGGCCTCTGCCACCACAGGCTCAACTCACACCCGTACCCCTGCCTCCCCCTGGCCTGAGTGAGCCAGAGGCCCCGAATCAGCTTCTCCTTTAACTCCGTCCTGTCTGAGCGGAGAAGAGATGCCCTCAGGCAACGTACATGCAGAGGTGGGTCCAAATCCAAAGCTGAACCCCGGGAGCTGTGTGAACAAAAAAGAGAAAAGGAAATTTCTCTCAGCAGCCTCAGGAGCAGTAGATTAAATCTCCACAATCAACTTGATGTACCCTGCATCTGTGGAATACCTGAATAGACAACAAATCATCCCAAAATGAGGAGATGGACTTTGGGAGCAACAATATATATATATTTTTCCCTTTTTCTCTTATTGTGAGTGTGTATGTGTATGCCTCTGTGTGTGATTTTGTCTGTGTAGCTTTGCTTTTACCATTTGTCCTAGGGTTCTGTGTGTCCTTTTTTTTTTACTTAAATTTTTTTTCCTAATAATTATTTTTTATTTTAATAACTTTATTTTATTTTACTTTATTTTATTTTATTTTATCTTCTTCTTTCATTGTTTTTTTTTCCTCCCTTTTATTCTGAGCCATGTTCAGGACAGGCTCTTGGTGCTCCAGCCAGGCATCAGGGCTGTGCCACTGAGGTGGGAGAGCCAAGTGCAGGACACTTGTCCACAAGAGACCTCCCAGGTCCACATAATATCAAACGGTGAAAATCGCCCAGAGATGTCCATCTCAACACCAAAAACCAGCTCCACTCGACGACCAGCAGGCTACAGTGTAGGACACCCTATGCCAAACAGCTATCAAGTCAGGAACACAACCCCATCCATTAGCACAGAGGCTGCCTAAAATCATAATAAGGCCACAGACACCCCAAAACATACCACCAGACTTGGGCCTGCCCACCAGAAAGACAAGATCCAGCCACATCCACCAAAACACAGGCACTAGTCCCCTCCAACAGGAAGCCTACACAACCCACTGAAACAACCTTAGCCACTGGGGAAAGACAACAAAAACAATGGAAACTAAGAACGTGCAGCCTAAAAAGGAGACCCCAAACACAGTAAGTTAAGCAAAATGAGAAGACAGAGAAACATACAGCAGATGAAGGAGCAAGGCAAAAACCCACCAGACCTAACAAATGAAGAGGAAATAGGCAGTCTTTGAAAAGAATTGAGGACAGTCTCAGACACCTCTGGGACAACAATAAATACACCAACATTCGAATTATAGGGGTCTCAGAAGAAGAAGAGAAGAAGAAAGGGACTGAGAAAATATTTGAGGAGATTATAGTTGAAAACTTCCCTAATATGGGAAAGAAAATAGTTAATCAAGTCCAGGGAGCACGGAGAGTCCCAAACAGGATAAATCCAAGGAGAAACATGCCAAGACACATATTAATCAAACTATCAAAAATTAAATACAAAGAAAAATATTAAAAGCAGCAAGGGAAAAACAACAAATAACACATAAGGGATTCCCCATAAGGTTAACAGTTGTCTTTCAGCAGAAACTCTGCAAGACAGAAGGGAGTGGCAGGACATATTTAAAGGGATGAAGGAGAAAATCCTACAACCAAGATTACTCTACCCAGCAAGGATCTCATTCAGATTTGATGGAGAAATTAAAACCTTTACAG
>NC_041231.1:62384054-62387334 GCF_002837175.3 Physeter macrocephalus
TATTAGGGGAGTTTAACACCTCACTTTCACCAATGGACAGATCATCCAAAATGAAAATAAATAAGGAAATACAAGCTTTAAATGATACATTAAACAAATGGACTTAATTGATATTTATAGGACATTCCATCCAAAAACAACAGAATACACATTCTTCTCAAGTGCTCATGGAACATTCTCCATAATAGATCATATCTTGGGTCACAGATCAAGCCTTGGTAAATTTAAGAAAATTGAAATCATAACAGGTATCTTTTCTGACCACAATGCTATGAGACTAGATATAAAATACAGGAAATAAATCTGTAAGAAATACAAACACATGGAGGCTAAACAACACACTACTTAATAACCAAGAGATCACTGAAGAAATAAAAAAATACGTAGAAAAAAAATACAATGAAAACACAATGACCCAAAACCTATGGGATGCAGCAAAAGCAGTTCTAAGAGGGAAGTTTATAGCTATACAAGCTTACCTTAAGAAACAAGTAACATCTCAAATAAACAACCTAACTTTACACCTAAAGCAATTAGAGAAGGAAGAACAAAAATACCCCAAAATCAGCAGAAGGAAAGAAATCATAAAGATCAAATCAGAAATAAATGAAAAAGAAATGAAGGGAATGATAGCAAAGATGAATAAAACTAAAAGCTGGTTTGTTGAAAATATAAGCAAAATTGACAAAACATTACCCAGGCTTATCAAGAAAAAACGGGAGAAGACTCAAATCAATAGAATTCAAAATGAAAAAGGAGAAGTAACAACTGACACTGCAGAAACACAAAGGATTATGAAAGATTACTCCAAGCAACTATATGCCAATAAAATGGACAACATGTGGGCTTCCCTGGTGGTGCAGTGGTTGAGAATCTGCCTGCTAATGCAGGGGACATGGGTACAAGCCCTGGTCTGGGAGTATCCCACATGCTGTGGAAGAACTAGGCCAGTGAGCCACAACTACTGAGCCTGCACGTCTGGAGCCTGTGCTCCACAATGAGAGGCTGGGATAGTGAGAGACCTGCGCACCACGATGAAGAGTGGCCCTCGCTTGCCACAACTAGAGAGAGCCTCGCACAGAAACAAAGAACCAACACAGCAAAAATAAATAAATAAATTTAAAAAATAAAAAGGACAACCTGGAAGAAATGGACACATTCTTAGAAAAGCATAACCTTCTGAGACTGAACCAGGAGGAAATAGAAAATATGAACAGACCAATCACAAACACTGAAATTGAAACTGTGATTAAAAATCTTCCAATGAACAAAAGCCCAAGACCAGAGGTCTTCACAGGTGAATTCTATCAAACATATAGAGAAGAGGTAACACCTATCCTTCTCAAACTCTTCCAAAATATAGCAGAGGGAGGAATACTCCCAAACTCATTCTATGAGGCCACCATCACTCTGATACCAAACCAGACAAAGATGTCACAAAGAAAGAAAACTACAGGCCAATATCACTGATGAACATAGATGCAAAAATACTCAACAAAATACTAGCAAATAGAATCCAACAGCTCATTAAAAGGATCATACATCATGATCAAGTGGGGTTTATCCCAGGAATGAGAGGATTCTTCAATATAGGCAAATCAATCAATGTGATACACCATATCAACAAATTGAAGGAGAAAAACAATATGATCATCTCAATAGATGCAGAGAAAGCTTTTGACAAAATTCAACAACAATTTATGATAAAAACCCTCCAGAAGGTAGACATAGAGGGAACTTTCCTCAACATAATAAAGGCCATATATGACAACCCCACAGACAACACCATCCACAATGGTGAAAAACGGAAAACCTTTACTCACCAAAGATATGGAAGAAGACAAGGTTACCCACTCTCACCACTATTATTCAACATAGTTTTGGAAGTTCTAACCACAGCAATCAGAGAGGAAAAAGAAATAAAAGGAATCCAAATTGGAAAAGAAGAAGTAAATCTGTCACTGTTTGCAGATGACATGATACTATACATAGAGAATCCTAAAGATGCTACCAGAAAACTACTAGAGCTTATCAATGAATTTGGTTGCCATTGCAACAAAAAGAATAAAATATCCAGGAATAAACCTACCTAAGGAGACAAAAGACCTGTATGCAGAAAATTATAAGACACTGATGAAAGAAATTAAAGTTGATACAAATAGATGGAACGATATACCATGTTCTTGGGTTGGAAGAATCAACATTGTGAAAATGACTGTACTACGCAAAGCAATCTACAAATTCAATGCAATCCCTACCAAACTACCAATGGCATTTTTCACAGAACTATAAAAAAAAATTTCACAATTTGTATGGAAACACAAAAGACCCCGAATAGCCAAAGCAAACTTGAGAAAGAAAAATGGAGCTGGAGGAATCAGGCTCCCTGACTTCAGACTATTCTACAAAGCTACAGTAATCAAGACAGTATGGTACTGGCACAAAATCAGAAATATAGATCAATGGAACAGGATAGAAAGCCCAGAGATAAACCCACCCACATATGGTCACCTTATCTTTGATAAAGGAGGCAAGAATATACAGTGGAGAAAAGACAGCCTCTTCAATAAGTGGTGCTGGGAAAACAGGACAACTATATGTAAAAGAATGAAATTAGAACCCTCCCTAACACCATACACAAAAATAAACTCAAAATGGATTAAAGACTTAAATGTAAGGCCAGACACCATCAATCTCTTAGAGCAAAACATAGGCAGAACACTCTATGACATAAATCACAGCAAGATCCTTTTTGACCCACCTCCTAGAGAAATAGAAATAAAAACATAAATAAACAAATGGGACCTAGTGAAACCTAAAAGCTTTTGCACAGCAAAGGAAACTGTAAAGAAGACGAAAAGACAACCCTCAGAATGGGAGAAAATATTTGCAAATAAAGCAACTGACAAAGGATTAATCTCCAAAACATACAAGCAACTCATGCAGCTCAATATCAAAAAAACTAAAAACCCAATCTAAAAATGGGCAGGCCTAAACAGACGTTTCTCCAAAGAAGATACACAAATTGCTAACAAACACATGAAAGAATGCTCAACATCATTAACCATTAGAGAAATGCAAATGAAAACTACAATGAGATATCATCTCACACCAGTCAGAATGGCCATCATAAAAAAATCTACAAGCAATAAATGCTGGAGAGGGTGTGGAGAAAAGGGAACCCTCTTGCACTGTTGGTGGGAATGTAAATTGATACAGCCACTATGGAGAACAATATGGAGGTTCCTTAAAAAACTAAAAATAGAACTACCATATGACC
>NC_041231.1:62387622-62396643 GCF_002837175.3 Physeter macrocephalus
AACTGCCACACAGAGTGAAGTAAGTCAGAAAGAGAAAAACAAATACCGTATGCTAACATATATATATATATGGAATCTTAAAAACAAATGAAAAAATGGTCAGAATAACCTAGGGGCATGATGGGAGTAAAGATGCAGATCTACTAGAGAATGGACTTGAGGATACGGAGAGGGGGAAGGGTAAGCTGGGACAAAGTGAGACAGTGGCACGGACATATATACACTACCAAACGTAAAATAGATAGCTAGTGGGAAGCAGCTGCATAGCACAGGGAGATCAGCTCGGTGCTTTGTGACTGCCTAGAGGGGTGGGATAGGTAGGGTGGGAAGGAGGGAGACACAGGAGGGAAGAGATATGGGGACATATGTATAGGTATAACTGATTCATTTTGCTATAAAGCAGAAACTAACACACCATTGTAAAGCAATTCTACTCTAATAAAGATGTTATATATAAATAAATTAATTAAATAAAACAACAATAAACTTATAGATACAGAAAACAGTTTAGTGGTTTCCAGAGGCAGCAGGTGGTAGTGAGGGAAAATGGGTAAAGGGGGTCAAAAGATACAAAATCCCAGTTATAAGATAAGTAAGTCCTTGTGATTAAGTATAATGATTATTCTTTGCAACTCAAATGTAGATAAGCATTTACTTTCTAATAAGTTTGTGCTAACCAATTCTGCTACCCATAGGTATTTCCTCTTCTCATATTAGATAACTGAGTGTACCTTATAGTATTTGTAAATGTTGTCTTAAATAATTTGTACAATGTGAGAGTTGCCAGTTAAGTTTTATTTGGGGCCAAATGAGGATTGCAGCCCAGGACATAGCATTTCAGATAGCTCTGAGAAACTACTCCAAAGAAGGGGGTGGGGGAAAGTCAATATATATGTGATTTTGGTGAAGGGGGAGTACATGCAATCAAGCACATATTTTTGCAGAAGGTCTCATGAGGGTTACTGCTAGTCATGAGGAACAGACATCACCATGGAGCAATGTAGTGCTTTTCTAGATATGAAGAGATGGAAGAATTGGGTTCATAAAATCAGCTCCTGAAAATATCTAACTATCTGAAGACCTGTTCTGCCAGATTTTCTCAGAGCACCGAGTGCCTCATTCCTGATCTCCACCCTGAATTCCTTTCAGGGGATGTTGAAGTTCAGCAGCTATAGCAGCACCTGATTTAATCCTTGTAGAGGTAAATGGCAAGTGTCCATGGCAACTGCCAATTTGCAGTTGACAGAGACTCCTCCCAAAGCATGGTTGAATTTATGACCATGAGGAGTCTCTGTCAACTGCAAATTGGCAGTTGCCATGGACACTTGCCATTTACCTCTACAAGGATTAAATCAGGTGCTGCTATAGCTGCTGAACTTCAACATCCCCTGAAAGGAATTCAGGGTGGAGATCAGGAATGAGGCACTCGGTGCTCTGAGAAAATCTGGCAGAACAGGTCTTCAGATAGTTAGATATTTTCAGGAGCTGATTTTATGAACCCAATTCTTCCATCTCTTCATATCTAGAAAAGCACTACATTGCTCCATGGTGATGTCTGTTCCTCATGACTAGCAGTAACCCTCATGAGACCTTCTGCAAAAATATGTGCTTGATTGCATGTACTCCCCCTTCACCAAAATCACATATATATTGACTTTCCCCCACCCCCTTCTTTGGAGTAGTTTCTCAGAGCTATCTGAAATGCTATGTCCTGGGCTGCAATCCTCATTTGGCCCCAAATAAAACTTAACTGGCAACTCTCACATTGTACAAATTATTTAAGACAACATTTACAAATACTATAAGGTACACTCAGTTATCTAATATGAGAAGAGGAAATACCTATGGGTAGCAGAATTGGTTAGCACAAACTTATTCTACTCTAATAAAGATGTTATATATAAATAAATTAATTAAATAAAACAACAATAAACTTATAGATACAGAAAACAGTTTAGTGGTTTCCAGAGGCAGCAGGTGGTAGTGAGGGAAAATGGGTAAAGGGGGTCAAAAGATACAAAATCCCAGTTATAAGATAAGTAAGTCCTTGTGATTAAGTATAATGATTATTCTTTGCAACTCAAATGTAGATAAGCATTTACTTTCTAATAAGTTTGTGCTAACCAATTCTGCTACCCATAGGTATTTCCTCTTCTCATATTAGATAACTGAGTGTACCTTATAGTATTTGTAAATGTTGTCTTAAATAATTTGTACAATGTGAGAGTTGCCAGTTAAGTTTTATTTGGGGCCAAATGAGGATTGCAGCCCAGGACATAGCATTTCAGATAGCTCTGAGAAACTACTCCAAAGAAGGGGGTGGGGGAAAGTCAATATATATGTGATTTTGGTGAAGGGGGAGTACATGCAATCAAGCACATATTTTTGCAGAAGGTCTCATGAGGGTTACTGCTAGTCATGAGGAACAGACATCACCATGGAGCAATGTAGTGCTTTTCTAGATATGAAGAGATGGAAGAATTGGGTTCATAAAATCAGCTCCTGAAAATATCTAACTATCTGAAGACCTGTTCTGCCAGATTTTCTCAGAGCACCGAGTGCCTCATTCCTGATCTCCACCCTGAATTCCTTTCAGGGGATGTTGAAGTTCAGCAGCTATAGCAGCACCTGATTTAATCCTTGTAGAGGTAAATGGCAAGTGTCCATGGCAACTGCCAATTTGCAGTTGACAGAGACTCCTCATGGTCATAAATTCAACCATGCTTTGGGAGGAGTTTCATGACCATTTCATCCCACAGTGCTAGGAAGGCTCATTCTTAGGTCTGGAAAGATTTTGTTGATAGGCCACTCAATGTGCTATTACTGGACTAGGTCTTAATAGTCAAAGATCTCTGGACCACTTCTCTTTACTAGCCTGTAATGGTCCAGGAAAAAAATCCCTCTTATTGCATCTTCCCATATCTAGTTACTATTACAATCATTGACTGCATACAGAACTATATATTTGATCAACTGCTTCAAGTCGCCTAGTCATCATTATTTTTGTTGGAGGCTCAGTCGTACATTTGGTAATACAAGAAATGATAATCTTATAAAACTGGCAAAAAGTACAAATAATATAGCTAATAAGGTTAATAGAGTTGTAAGTAAATATTTAAGCCAAGAGCTTTCCATGCCAAACCAAGTTTTGAAGAGGTTGTCAAGACTAGGGAGTGAATCATTTAAGGCAGAGATCTGATTTTTCATATGCTTCATTAAATGTGTTACATTAGAGGATTCATCAGGTATGAAAACACAGTATTCAGTTTGAATTATGGCACAGGTGCCTCCCTGAAATGCTGTAAGGATGTTGAGGGCCATGTGGTTTTGTAGCACCACTTTTCTCATTATAGAGACCAAAGAATTCAATAGGCTAATAGCCTGGTTACTATCATTTAAAGCCTGTTGAGTGAATTTTGTTAAGGCTTGCATATGGCCGATTACATTCTCCAATCCTATTGAAGGCACAAAAATAGCTACAAAATGGTCATACCAGTGGAATACAGATCTCTTGACCCATTGGGCTTGTACCAATGGTAGATTGGCTGGGGTCATCCCTAAATTGTTATTTATACGACCTTGAGTCCATGGGAATCCCAGCATACATCTTCCTATCCATCCTGGTGGAAACCAGGGCCATAAATTAGTACCACAAATCCACTGAGATCCATTAGGTGCAGCCCAGTGAATCTCTGGTAGTCTGACCCAGTTGGTTCCATACCATTCACTCTCTCTAAGGGTAATAATATTGTTCATAAGACACCCAGCCTAATTTCCTAATGTTACCAGGCTGGTCATCCTTAGTATGATTTAATTGTTCCCAACATAGAGGAGATTTTAAACTTAAATGACCATAGCCTGATGTTAACCACAAAAAATCCATCCCATAATTGTGGGAGGTTTCCTTTTAATAGATGAGAGGTAACAGTTTTTGATTGAGACTTAGCTCATCATTTTGATTGAGATAGAGTGACCCTAAAAGGAAGTTTGTATCTATGGCCAAGGTCAGAGCAGGTATTATTAATTGACCAGTTGAGAGGATCCCACCTAGTAATATCAGGAGTAGCCTGAAGAGGACTGAATTTTCTTTCTTCTAAAATAAATTTCCTAAGGGCTACCCAATCAGAGCCTTGGAGGGGAGAAATCTACTAAGGTAACATAAAAGTACTAGACACAGGTAATTGGCCAGAAACCCAACAATTGGATTGATTTTTTAAATTAGCATCAGATGGTGCCCATGATACAAAAACATTTGATTCATATGCAAAGGTCCAAGAGGTCAGGAAAACATTATAAATGATCATACAAGTCAGGTCCAGCATCTTGGGTAAGCTGTCTACTTCTGATGTCGTCTTCTTCTCACCCTGCTGTGAATGTAGTTTCTCCTCTACTTGAGCATCATTTTAAGGTGAGTTTGAGGTCAGCAGTCCTCTCTACACACGAGTCCGGTGCAGGGGCCCTTTTTAAGTGAGAATTATGAATCCAAGAGTAAATTCCCTTTAATTTTGCTGCACATGAGCTAGTTAAGAGTACCTGGTGAGGGCCTTTCCATCTGGGTTGTAGTGAGTCCTTTAAATGATGTCTTTTCCAATGTACATAATGTCCTGGTTGCAGGTCATGGGATATCTGATATTCATTCAAAGATAGATTACTATGATAAGCTTTAGAAACAAGCTTAGAATGCTCTTTTAGGAGCTCAATTAAGCTTTTACAGTAATGTAACATGTCCCCTTTTAATAATGTAGGTTCATACAATCCTTCATTTAGTCTCATTGGGCTCCCAGTGATAATTTCAAAAGGAGACAAATGATGTTTCTAAAGGGAGTAGATCTTAGGTTGAGGAGGACCAATGGAAGGGCCTTTGGCCAGGGTAAGGAATAAGCATCTATAATTTTAGCCAATTGATTTTTAATCGTTCCCTTTGTTCTTTCTACTAACCCAAAGGACTGGGAGTGATAAGCACAATGGAAATGCTGCATAATTGGCCAGATTTTGTGAATTTCCCTGACAATTTGTCCAGTAAAATGGGTTCCCCTATCACTATGTATTTCTGCATGGACTTCCAAAATGGGAATCACCCTTTCTAATATTAATTTGCCTACCATCTGCACAGTGCCCCTTCTGCATGGGAATGCCACAACCCAATTTGAAAACATACAAATCATAACAAGTATGTACTGGTAACATTGAGAGGGGGGCATTTGGATAAAATCAATCTGCCAAATTTCAAAAGGGCAGCAGGTAATGGAAAGCTTCCCTGAGAACTACGTAATGGCTTACCTGGGTTGTATTTTGGACATGTGGTACATCTAGAATAAACTTTCTGACCTATAGTGAAAGAAGGCTTCCAAAAAAATTATTTACCCCACAATATGATCTTATCTGGGTTCCAATGAGTTAACTCATCAATATATTGTAAAATGAGGTATTGAGCTCCAAAAGGAAGCATAGGTTTTCCATTTGGACCTATCCAGAGCCCTTTATTGGAGTCAAACCTTCCTCTTTTTGTTTCCAACTATCCTTTTCTCCTTTTGGTGCTATTTCCTGAAAAATTAACAGGGTGTGAGTAAGGTTACTGGGAGGCTGAAAAGAGAAAACAGCTGTTAGTTGACTATTATCATTCTGCAGAGCTGCTGTTTTGGAGGCGTGTTCAGCTAAGGAGGTCCTTTTTGCTTAAGTGGTGTCAGCCTTTGAATGACCTGATACCTTAATGATAGCTAACACACTTTGTAGTAGAATTGCATCTAATAATTTTACAACTTGTCTCACATTTTTAATAGGCTGTCCTCAGGATGTTAAAAATCCTCTTTATTTCCAAAGTGTGTCAAAAATCATGTGCTACGCTAAAAGCATAGTGGCTCTCGGTGTAAATGTTAGCAGATTTCCCTTCTGCCAACTGACAGGCTCTTGTTAGCACTATAAATTCAGCTTGTTGGGCAGAAGAGACATTAGGTAAGGGACTATTCTCAAGGGTTGATATTGGAGAAAGGGCAGCATAACCAGCTTGATACTTTCCATGAGGTCCTCACAGATATGAACCTCACAGATATGAATAATATAAAATCAGGATTATCCATAAAGTTTTCTTGGAGGTCAGTCCTGGGAGATAAAAGATTGTCAATTAAAACAATACAATCATGTTTTTTATTATTGACATCTGATACTTCTGGTAGTGAGGTGGCTGGATTAAGCTTGTTGCATCTGTGAAGAGTTATGTTTAGCAAGAGCAAGACCAACTCATGGGAAGTTAATTGACTTGCAGAATAATGTTGTGTGTGATGAGAGTTTAGTAAGGCTTCCACAGAATGAGAAACAAAGATAGTAAGAGGGTGACTCATGACTATCTCTTCTGACATAGCACAGCTATCACTGTGACAGCCTGGAGGCAAGGGGGGAAGACCCTGGCTACCGAATCTAGCTGTGGGCTATAATATCCTTTCAGCTGATAGTAATCACCATGTAGCTGGGTTAGTACACCTAATGCAGTAACCTTGTTTTCATGAACAAAGAGAAAGAAAGGTAGATCATAATTTGGATGAACCAGGGCTGGGGCCTTGGCCAGAAGTTTTTCATGGTCTCCATGACTTCAGAATGTTCTACATTCCAGCAAAGAGGTTCAGGTTGGTCTTGTTTTAGTAGATTATATAGTGTTTGAGCTATTAAGGAAAAATTTGGAATGCAGTTCCTACAGTAGCCTCCAAGTCCTAAAAATCCGAATTCTCTTTTTGTCTTTGGGGCAGAGAGGCTAGAATGCCTTTCACTCTATCCAGATAAATTAAAAGTCCTTCTATAGATCCACCAGAGGGCAGACAGCAGAAGCAAGAAGAACTACAAACCTGCAGCCTGAGGAACAAAAACCACATTCAGAGACAGAAAAACAAGATGAAAAGGCAGAGGGCTATGTACCAGATGAAGGAAAAAGATAAAACCCCGAAAAACAACTAAAAGAAGTGGAGATAGGCAACCTTCCAGAAAAACAATTCAGAATAATGATATGAAGATGATCCAGGACCTCGGAAAAAGAATGGAGGCAAATATCGAGAAGATGCAAGAAAAGTTTAATAAAGACCTAGAAGAATTAAAGAACAAACAAACAGAGATGAACAATACAATAACTGAAACTAAAAATACACTAGAAGGAATCAATAGCAAAATACCTGAGGCAGAAAAATGGATAAATGACTGGGAAGAGAAAGTGGTGGATTCACTTCTGTGGAACAGAATAAAGAAAAAAGAATGAAAAGAAATGAAGATAGCATAAGAGACCTCTGGGACAACATTAAACACAACAACATTCACATAATAGGGGTCCCAGAAGGAGAAGAGAGAGAGAAAGGATGTGAGAAAATATTTGAAGAGATTATAATTGAAAACTTCCCTAACATGGGAAAGGAAATAGCCACCCAAGTCCAGGAAGCGCAGAGAGTTCCATACAGGATAAACCCAAGGAGAAACAAGCTGACACACATAATAATCAAATTGGCAAAAATCAAAGACAAAGAAAATTTATTGAAAGCAGCAATGGAGAAATGACAATATACAAGGGAACTCTCATAAGGTTAACAGCTGATTTCTCAGCAGAAATTCTACAAGCCAGAAGGGAGAGGCATGACATATTTAAAATGATGAAAGGGAAGAACTTACAACCAAGGTTACTCTACCCGGAAAGGATCTCATTCAGATTCGATGGAGAAAATAAAACCTCTACAGACAAGCAAAAGCTAAGAGAATTCAGCACCACCAAACCAGCTCTAAAACAAATGCTAAAGGAACTTCTCTAACTGGGAAGCACAAGAGAAGAAAAGGACCTACAAAAACAAACAAAAAAACAATTAAGAAAATGGTAATAGGAACATACATATCGATAATTACCTTAAATGTGAATGGATTAAATGCTCCAACCAAAAGGCACAGGCTGGCTGAATGGATACAAAAACAAGGCCCATATATATGCTGTCTACAAGAGACCTACTTCAGACCTAGGGACACATACAGTCTGAAAGTGAGGGGATGGAAAAAGATATTCCATGCAAATGGAAATCAAAAGAAAGCTGGAGTAGCAATTCTCATATCAGATAAAATGGACTTTAAAATAAAGAATGTCACAAGGTACAAGGAAGCACACTAAATAATGATCAAGGGATCAATCCAGGAAGAAGACATAACAATTATAAATATATAGGCACTCAACATAGGAGCACCTCAATACATAAGGAAACTGCTAACAGCTATGAAAGAGGTAATTGAGATTAACACAACAATAGTGGGGGACTTTAAAACCTCACCAATGGACAGATCATCCAAACAGAAAATTAATATGGAAACACAAGCTTTAAATGACACAGTAGACCAGATAAATTTAATTGATATTTATAGAACATTCTATTCAAATACAGCAGATTACACTTTCTTCTCAAGTGTGCATGGAACATTCTCCAGGATAGATCACATCTTGGGTCACAAATCAAGCCTCAGTAAATTTAAGAAAATTGAAATCATATCAAGAATCTTTTCTGACCACAATGCTATGAGATTAAAAATCAATTAAAGAGAAAAAGAAACGTAAAAAACACAAACACATGGGGGCTAAACAATACGTTACTAAACAACCAAGAGATCGCTGAAGAAATCAAAGAGGAAATCAAAAACTACCAAGAGGCAAATGACAATGAAAACATTATGATCCAAAACCTATGGGATGCAGCAAAGGCAGTTCTAAGAGGGAAGTTTATAGCAATACAAGCCTACCTCAGGAAGCAACAAATGTCTCAAATAAACACTCTAACCTTACACCTAAAGGAAAAAGAGAAAGAAGAACAACAACAAAAAAAACCCCAAGTTAGTAAAAGGAAAGAAATCATAACGATCAGATCAGAAATAAATGAAATAGAAACAAAGAAAACAATAGCAAAGATTAATAAAGCTAAATGCTGGTTCTTTGAGAAGATAAACAAAATTGATAAACATTTGGCCAGACTCAACAAGAAAAAGAGGGAGAGGACTCAAATCAATAAAATTAGA
>NC_041231.1:62398334-62422530 GCF_002837175.3 Physeter macrocephalus
CACCAATGGACAGATCATCCAAACAGAAAATTAATATGGAAACACAAGCTTTAAATGACACAGTAGACCAGATAAATTTAATTGATATTTATAGAACATTCTATTCAAATACAGCAGATTACACTTTCTTCTCAAGTGTGCATGGAACATTCTCCAGGATAGATCACATCTTGGGTCACAAATCAAGCCTCAGTAAATTTAAGAAAATTGAAATCATATCAAGAATCTTTTCTGACCACAATGCTATGAGATTAAAAATCAATTAAAGAGAAAAAGAAACGTAAAAAACACAAACACATGGGGGCTAAACAATACGTTACTAAACAACCAAGAGATCGCTGAAGAAATCAAAGAGGAAATCAAAAACTACCAAGAGGCAAATGACAATGAAAACATTATGATCCAAAACCTATGGGATGCAGCAAAGGCAGTTCTAAGAGGGAAGTTTATAGCAATACAAGCCTACCTCAGGAAGCAACAAATGTCTCAAATAAACACTCTAACCTTACACCTAAAGGAAAAAGAGAAAGAAGAACAACAACAAAAAAAACCCCAAGTTAGTAAAAGGAAAGAAATCATAACGATCAGATCAGAAATAAATGAAATAGAAACAAAGAAAACAATAGCAAAGATTAATAAAGCTAAATGCTGGTTCTTTGAGAAGATAAACAAAATTGATAAACATTTGGCCAGACTCAACAAGAAAAAGAGGGAGAGGACTCAAATCAATAAAATTAGAAATGAAAAAGGAGAAGTTACAACAGACACCACAGAAGTACAAAGCATCCTAAGAGACTACTACAAGCAACTCTATGCCAATAAAATGGACAACCTGGAAGAAATGGACAAATTCTTAGAATGGTATAAGCTTCCAAGACTGAATCAGTCAGAAATAGAAAATATTAACAGACTAATTACAAGTAATGAAATTGAAACTGTGATTAAAAATCTTCCAACAAACAAAAGTCCAGGACCGGATGGCTTCACAGGTGAATTCTATTAAACATTTAGAGAAGAGCTAACACCCATCCTTCTCAAACTCTTCCAAAAAATTGGAGAGGAAGGAACACTCCCAAACTCATTCTATGAGGCCATCATGACCCTGATACCAAAACCACACAAAGACACGACAAAAAAAGAAAATTACAGACCAATATCATTCATGAATATAGATGCAAAAATCCTCAACAAAATACTAGCAAACAGAATCCAACAACACATTAAAAGGATGGTATACCATGAACAAGTGGGATTTATCCCAGGGATGCAAGGATTCTTCAATATATGCAAATCAATCAATGTGATACACCATATTAACAAATTGAAGAAGAAAAACCATATGATCACTTCAATAGGTGCAGAAAAAGCTTTTGACAAAATTCAACACCAATTTATGATAAAAAACTCTCCAGAGGGCTACCCTGGTGGCGAAGTGGTTGTGCGTCTGCCTGCTGATGCAGGGGAACCGGGTTCGCGCCCCGGTCTGGGAGGATCCCACATGCCATGGAGCGGCTGGACCCGTAAGCCATGGCCACTGAGCCTGCGTGTCCGGAGCCTGTGCTCCGCAACGGGAGAGGCCACAGCAGAGGGAGGCCCGCATACCACAAAAAAAAAAAAAAAAAAAAAACTCTCCAGAAAGTGGGCATAGCGGGAACCTACCTCAACATAATAAAGGCCATATATGACAAACCCACAGCAAACATCATTTGCAAATGGGAAAATCTGAAAGCATTTCCTCTAAGATCAAGAACAAGACAGGGATGTCCACTCTCACCAGTAGTATTCAACATAGTTTTGGATGTCCTAGCCACAGAAATCATAGAATAAAAAGAAATAAAAGGAATACAAATTGGAAAAAAAGAAGGAACACTGTCACTGCTTGCAGATGACATGATACTATACATACAGAATCCTAAAGATGCCACCAGAAAACTACTAGAGCTAATCAATGAATTTGGTAAAGTTGCAGGATACAAAATTAATACACAGAAATCTCTTGCATTCCTATACACTAATGATGAAAAATCTGAAAGAGAAATTAAGGAAACACTCCCATTTACCATTGCAACAAAAAGAATAAAATACCTAGGAATAAACCTACCTAGGGAGACAAAAGACCTGTATGCAGAAAACTATAAGATGCTGATGAAAGAAATTAAAAATGATACAAACAGATGGAGAGATACACCATGTTCTTTGACTGGAAGAATCAACAATGTGAAAATGACTACCCAAAGCAATCTACAGATTCAATGCAATCCCTATCAAACTACCAATGGCATTTTTCAGAGAACTAGAACAAAAAATTGCACAATTTGTATGGAAACACAAAAGACCCCTAATAGCCAAAGCAATCTTGAAAAAGAAAAGCAGAGCTGGAGGAATCAGGCTCCCAGACTTCAGACTATTCTACAAAGCTCCAGTAATCAAGACAGTATGGTACTGGCACAAAAAATGGGAATATAGATCAATGGAACCAGATAGAAATCCCAAAGATAAACCCAGGCACATATGGTCAACTTATTATTATTATTTTTTTTGGATGTTGGGGGTAGGAGTTTATTAATTTATTTATTTGTTTTTGTTGTGTTAGGTCTTTGTTTCTGTGCGAGAGCTTTCTCTAGTTGTGGCAAGCAGGGGCCCCTCTTCATCACGGTGTGTGGGCCTCTCACTATCGCGGCCTCTCTTGTTGCAGAGCACAGGCTCGAAACACGCAGGCTCAGTAGTTGTGACTCACGGGCCTAGTTGCTCCGCGGCATGTGGGATCCTCCCAGACCAGGGCTCGAACCCATGTTCCCTGCATTAGCAGGCAGATTCTCAACCACTGCACCACTAGGGAAACCCGGTCACCTTATTTTTGATAAAAGAGGCAAGAATATACAATGGAGAAAGACAGCCTCTTCAATAGTGATGTTGGGAAAACTGGACAGCTACATGTAAAAGAATGAAATTAGAACACTCCCTAACATGATACACAAAAATAAACTCAAAATGGATTAAAGACTTAAATGTAAGGCCAACACTGTAAAAGTCTTAGAGGAAAACATAGGCAGAATACTCTATGACATGAATCACAGCAAGATCATTTTTGACCCACCTCCTAGAGAAATGGAAATAAAAACAAAAATAAACAAATGGGACCTAATGAAACTTAAAAGCTTTTGCACAGCAAAGGAAACTACAAACAAGATGAAAAGACAACCCTCAGAATGGGAGAAAATATTTGCAAAGGAATCAATGGACATAGGATTAATTTCCAAAATATATAAACAGTTCATGCAGCTCAATATTAAAAAAAAAAACAACTCAATCGAAAAATGGGCAGAAGATCTAAATAGACATTTCTCCAGAGAAGACATACAGATGGCCAAGAAGCTTATGAAAAGCTGCTTAACATCACTAATCATTAGAGAAATGCAAATCAAAACTACAATGAGGTATCACCTCACACCAGTCAGAATGGCCATCATCAAAAAATCTCAAACATTAAATGCTGGAGATGGTGTGGAGAAAAAGGAAACCTCTTGCACTGTTGGTGGGAATATAAATTGATACAGCCACTATGGAGAACAGTATGGATGTTCCTTAAAAAACTAAAAATAGAATTACCATATGACCTAGCAATCCCACTACTGGGCATATCCCCAGAGGAAACCATAATTCAAAAAGACACATGCACCCCTATGTTCATTGCAGCACTATTTACAATAGCCAGGACTTGGAAGCAACCTAAATGCCCATCGACAGATGAATGGATAATGAAGGTGTGGTACATACGTAGAATAGAATATTACTCAGCCATATAAAGGAATGAAATTGGGTCATTTGTAGAGACGTGGATGGACCTAGAGACTGTCATACAGAGTGAAGTAAGTCAGAAAGAGAAAAACAAATATCGTAGATTAACACATATATGTGGAACCTAGAAAAATGGTACATATGAACCGGTTTGCAGGGCAGAAATTGAGACACAGATGTAGAGAACAAACGTATGGTCACCAAAGGGGGAAAGTGGCAGTGGTGGTGGTGGTGGTGGTGTGATGAATTGGGAGATTGGGATTGACATATATACACTAATATGTATAAAATGGATAACTAATAAGAATGTGCTGTATATATTTTTTTAAAAGTCCTTCTATAAATATCCTGTGTCCTAAATATTTTACACTAGTCATACAGAATTGCAATTTTTCTTTGGACACTCTGTCCCTTTAAGACTAGCTTCTGAAGTAAATACATGGTGTCCTGCTGGCTGTTTTTCAAACAATTTGAACACAGCGGCAAATCATCTACATATTGTATCAAAACTGACTTATGAGGAAAATCAAGGTCATCTAGATCAGCTTTTAACATGTGGGAGAAGTAAGTGGGGCTCTCAGTATAGCCCTGTGGCATTACAGTCCATGTATATTGCCGTTCATTCCAAGTAAAGGCAAAAATATACTGATCATCAGGATGTACAGGGATACTAAAAAATGTGCTACAGAGGTCTGTCACAGAGAATTCACTGTTTTTAGGAATATAGGACAGTAAGTTATAGGGGTTTGGCACTACAGAATGTCGAGGGATAATAATAGCATTGATAGATCTCAAGTCCTGTACAAATCTTCAACCCTTGCCATTTGCTTTTTTAACTGGCAAAATGGGAATGTTACAAGGGTTGGTGCAAGGCACAATAAGCCCTTTCTCAATGTAAGCTGATATGAAAGGTTTTTATTCCTTCTATGGCCTCCTGCCTTAATGGATATTGACGAATATTGGGCAGGGACTTATCCTTATCTTTAATAATTTTCATGGGGGATGCAGAATGTATTCTTCCAATGTCAGTAGAATCAAGTGCCCATAATTCTTCAGGTACTAAGCCTAGCTGTTTGTCTTGTTCAGTGTCATCCTCATCATGAGTCACAAACATTATATGATGAAGGAATTCTGATTGATCCTTTAGATCTAGAAACATTTCTCCCTTAGGAGTAAAGGAGATATGACCTTCATAAGCTTCTAATAGGTCTCTACCTATCAGGTGAACAGGAGCACTCTCTACTAGCAAAAAGGATTGTCTTCCTTTAAGTTCCGCCTAAGTAGAATTCTAAAGGTAATGATTTCAGAGGCTTAATAGGCACATTAGTATTATTATATGCATATATACATATACACAGTAGTATTATTCTGAGGAAGAGAGCCCTTAATTTTGTTAGGGTTCAAAACTGAAAAGGAGGCCCTTGTGTCTATTAAGACTTTAATTGTTTCTCCTCGTATAATCATTTCTACTTCTCCCAGGGTATTAGAGAGGAGAAGGGGAAAGATTCCCCATGTTCTCTTGGAGCTGCCCTATTCTTGTTTAACTCAAAATTCCAGTCTAAAATCCAGTTTTCCTTTTAGTCTTCTCTTTCTTTTCTTACAGTTCATTTTCTGATGCCCTGGTTTTCTGCAATGGAAGCAAACTTTCTGTTTCTCTCTCAGTTGAGAATTAAATGGGGATCAGTTCACCTTCAACTAGTGTTGAGTACCTAATTGGCGCAGCTGAAGGTTCATGATTTTTGTAGATATACCTTTTGCTTTCTTTTTAATGTTTTTGAAAAGTTGGTCAGCCAGTGTAACAAGGGCGTTTGTGTGTAACGTGGACCAACCTAGATTGTGTCTTTTGACCAGAGTGGCCAAATCCTTATCTAAGCCTTCTAAAAAGGCAGAGTTAAGTAAAGGATCATTTTAATGGTTAGAGAATGATTCAGGTGTCAAGCCAGAATATTGCTTAAAAGTTTTTTTCACATCTCTCATAATAGTCCAGAATTGATTCATCCTGTCTTTGCTTGCACTGTTGAATCTTTGTCCAGTCGACAGTTTTTGGAAAAAGCTCTGGGATAAGTTTGAGTAACTTCTGAGCTAATTCCTTGCATTCAGTGCTAGCCTGTGGACTATGTGATTCAAAATCCATTAAGGGGTGCTTCCATCCTGCTTTCTCTATCCATTCCCTTGTTTTGCTTTCAGAAACTAAGAGATGTATTAGTTATAGATCTGAAAACCCAGGCTTGTATGTATGGATGGTTAACTCAGATTCTTTAGCAAATCCCAATGGATCCTGACTTGGATCAGTAAATTCCTTAGCTACGGCTCTAAGTCTCACTAGGGTCCAGGGTGTATACGTAAGCACCGAGGAGGGTTCACGCCTCCCTGTAATAGGTTTCTCCTTAAAGGGAGCTATAATCACTTCTATTTTGTAGTCCCCTTTGTTGGGGAAAGGGAAGCTGCAGGAGGTGGAAGAGTTGGAAGAGAAAAAGAGATAGCATCAGCGCCAGGCAATTCAGATAGAAGAGAATATGTAGGGGGAGCAGAGGGAGAGACAAAGTCAGTGCTAGCGGACCTTTTTAGTTCTGATAAAATTTCAAGCAATTTTTGGTTTACTGCAAAGAAATTACTGTATCATTTCCTCTTTTAGAAGTTTTAAATACCAATCAAAGTAAACATTCCATTCAGTATGTTTGATCTTACGACTAGCTTTTTCTAATTGTGTGTGCAAAAATATCAATTTTGGAATATAAGAAGAAACCCGATTTGGCCATTTTAGGTTGAGAGCTCTTTTAGTATAATTTCCCCAATTAACTAGGGACTTGCAAGTATGAGCTCCGTATGTATTGTACATGAATCTGGCTGGGGTGTTAGTCGGAGGCTGGGTTTCTGACACCCCTCGTTCCGTGTTTGAGAGATTTTATTTCCCATTTTTTTTTTTTTTTTTTTTTCCCCAGCCGCTCCACGGCTTGTGGGATCTTCCCGGGCCGGGGCACGAACCCGTGTCCCCTGTATCGGCAGGCGGACTCTCAACCACTGCGCCACCAGGGAAGCCCTTATTTCCCATTTTTGAGTTGAATTTTTCAGGGATAAAATTTACTAGTGAAGCTGTGTGGTGGGCCAGTGTGCTGCTTGTGAGCTCAGCTCCTCTAGGTGGGCGTCACCCCAGAGTTGTTTCAGCCCTCTTATCTCAGTTTCTCCCCTTGGTGGTCTACGACCACCACGGGTGCTCAGATCACTGAACGGTCAATTCTTATCCATGACCCCTGGAGGAGCAAGTGTTTTAATTAATGAGTGGGTTTCCGTATGGGACCACAGCACGGCATGAGGACTCTGCCTCTGCCACTCCCGTAAATTTCCCAGTCACCTGAGAAAGCCGTAACCGGCCAGGAGGAGTCTTGTCCCTTTTCTTCAGAGCAAAGTTCTCATGTAATATCTTCGCTTTTATCCCGACAAATTCTATTAAGGTAGGCAAATTGAGAAAAAGCATCAGATCAGCCTTTTACCTAATCACTCAGCGAAGACCACTCAGTCTCCTACAACTGAGCAAACCCTGGTACCTTTCAACAAGCCCCCTCCCCCCAGTATCTTTCAACTGGGTGGGTATTCTCTGGTATCTTTCAACCGCCCCCACCCCAAGTATCTTTCAACTGGGAGGGCAGGTAGTTGTTATACACCGCCAAATAAATCTCAGGATTATCAACCAATATGGGAGATCCGAGAACCAGGAGAGACTTACCCAAATTTGTCTGGACTCCCTGAGGAGGCGGATGGGCACGAGGTACCTCTGCTGGTACCAAGGCTCAGGTTCCTCGTGGAGTTCGGGCGAAGGAAAGAAATCCACTCTGGGTCACTTTGTCGGTCACCATAAAACTGTTGGCTTAAAAAAAAAAAATTGCACAACATGAGAGTTGCGAGTTAAGTTTTATTTGGGGTAAAATGAGGACTGCAGCCTGGAAGACAGCATTTCAGATACCTCGGAAACTGCTCCAAAGAGGTAGGGGGGAAGGTCAATATATATGTGATTTTGGTGAAGGGGGAGTACATGCAATCAAGCACATATTTTTGCAGAAGGTCTCATGAGGGTTACTGCTAGTCATGAGAAACAGACATCACCATGGAGGAATTTAGTGCTTTTCTAGATATGAGCAGATGCAAGAATTGGGCACATAAAATCAGCTCCTGAAAACATCTAGCTATCTGAAGATCTATTCTGCCAGATTTTCTCAGAGCACCGAGTGCCTCATTCCTGATCTCCACCCTGAATTCCTTTCAGGGGATGTTGAAGGTCAGCAGCTGTAGTGGCACCTAATTTAAGCCTTGGCAAATGCCCATGACAACTGCCAACTTATAGTTGACATAAATTATTTAACATATTCTAAAATTTTAAAGTGCTAATTATTTTTATACTTTGAGAATCTGAATTCAAAAGTTTTTATTTGAAATATTAAGTGTGAAAAATATATTTTCACTAGACTGGCATGCAAATGCATGAAGAATGAATAAATTCCTTCAATTAAGAGTTTAATGAGTTGAAATTCTTCTCTCTTTCCTCAACATACTAGAGATGAATAAACCAGTATATAAAATCTCAGGGATTTTATATAAAAATCCCTATCTTCTCAGGTTTCTTCAAGAATACATTGTGAATTGGGAAAAAGACCTAGAGTCGATGGCAGATGCTTAAGTGTACAAGTTTACCCCATCATCCATTAACATCATCGTGGTTCCACACAGTGGACATCAAAATGAAACCTAGCAGAACCCTACGTCCTCCGCCCCCACAGTTGACCAGAGATTTATGGCTCAGATAATATTCTGACCACAAGCGAGACCTGATGGCTACTTGGAACCCTGTGATCAAGACAATCATCTGTGAAAATGGTAGATCACCCCCTCCTCAGCCCATAACCCTTTCCTCTTCTGGCCCTAGAGCCTAGTTATAATTTAAACTCTAACCTCTACCCTAGCTAAATTCCAGGAACCTTAGGCTTCTGCATACTTTCCAAGGCCTTTGTTCTGCTTTGCTTAACATGATGATTCTTTTCATAGGCTAAAGGAAGGGAAAATGGCAAGTATGCGATTAGAGGATAACCAGACCTTCCTCTAGCAGTCTTGTGAGTAGGCTCTGTGACCAAGATAGCATCAGAAAAGAAGAACAATGTTTCTGGCCAGTCTGCACACAGTGAAAATTAACAAAGACTCTGATCCCCTTCCCAAATGATTAACTGCGATTAACTTCCCCTTTCTCCCTTTAAAAATTTTCACTGTCGAGCAGAATCTTCAGAGTTTGTTCTTGGACATGAGCTTGCCTTCTCCCCAAGTTGCCTTCCTCTTAAATAAACTAATCTTTCTTTTCCAACCAACACTTGGCTCTAGGTTATTGGCTTTTGAGTGGCAAAGAGCTGAACCTGATTTTGATAACAAAGAATGAGGATCTGGGAAGCCTGCAGGATGACTCTGGTTCTGCCTCCAATTAGCTCTGTGATACTAGAAAGTGAAATTTTTTGGGTCTCCAGTTTCTTCACAAATAGATGTCAGGATACAAGAGAAGGCTCCATTCTTGGCTGTGCTACTTATTGCTTGTTTGCCCTTTATGGTCACTTAGCATTTAGCTTAGCCAGAGTTTCCTTGGCCATGAGATGCATAGAATAACAAAATTGTGTATCTTACAAGGTCATTTGGAGGATTAAATGAGAGAGCCTTATAAAAGGAAAACTTAGTGAAAAACTTAGTTGTATGAAAGGATACATAACTGGCATAAAAGTATGTTAAAATCTACTCCTAGTCCAGCCCCAACTTTTCACTGAATGTACACTCACCTGCTCTGTATTTCTAGTTTTGCATCTCTGAAAAGGAGATAAAAATCCTATATGTTTATCCCAAGATAAAGTATAAGAAATTTGTCATAGGCCTGTAGAGATATTACTTGATATGCTCTTACAACATTATAGACTGGGAGGTAAGGAATAAAAATATATGTGTAGGAACTAACATTGTATAATATTTTTAGAGTTTATAAACCACTGTTACAGTTATGATCACATATGGACCTCACAATCTCCCTGTAAGGTAGGTATTGTTGAGCCCACTTCATCATAAAGGAACATCAGACTCAGAGAAAACAATGTGAAACTTTATCAAAGGCACAAAGCTAGTGAGAGGCAGAGATGAGACTTGAGAGAACCAGAAGCTTGATGAGGTCTCATTATTCCACATCTACATCCATTCCGAGAGCAATGCAGGTTGGTAGACTGGGACCCTTGGGGGTCTAGGGCAGTGGTGAAGAGGATGAAAACAAACGTTTTTGTAAGTTCAGAAATTATTGTTTTAGGCCACCATATTTTGGGGTGTCTTGTATTCAGCATTACCATGGACATAGTTAACTGATACATTAGCAAATTACCATACCTAGTTCAAAATTCAGCTTAGACTTTATTTTCTCTAGGAAGACATTTCTGAGACTCAGCTGGGCCAAGGATATCTCTCCGGCTCTCACACAGAACCTTATGCATATATAGAGCTCTGCACTTAATATATTATCATGACTTTGTTTCTCTATAAGCCTGCCTTCCCCAACAAACTGTCAGCTCCTCGAAGATAACAAAGGAAAGCTCAATATATGTTCATTTAATTTAATCAAGCAAATATTTTTTGCATGAATAAATGAATAAATATCAATTTTATCTCCCTGATGGATGAATTACTTTTTCAATCAAGGCACCTATTCTGAAAAATAGGTCATGCATAGTAAATACAGAGGATGAGTGATGGCATGAATCTTGACCAGAGGACACATCATGTTAATTATGCTACAGATATTTTAGGGGCTCTCAGGCTTTAGTCCTGAGAGTATTTAGATGGTAATAGATTCCTAGATTCTGCTCCATTGTCCAGCTGTTATTGATGTTTAATTGCATAATATATTGAGGTTACATTGTTTTCTAAAAGGGATATCTTAGTTTGGATCCCATCTTTCCCTCATCCATTTTTAGAGAGATCATCCCACTGTTAAATCATACTTCCTGAATGTAGTTATTGCCCTGATGATTTCATAATTTGCTTATTGTATCAACCATGCTAGCCCCTGATGATGCTGGAGGCAGCAGTAAAACTATCATGACTGGTTGTTGTTAGGGTTACTTGACTGAGATAGGACCACATAGGTCAAGAAAATTATTAAAGAAAATTGCTAAGTTTGGCGCAATATTGTCTCCAATTTAACAAGATAAATTGGAGACAATATTGCGCCAAACTTAGCTATATATATATGGCTAATTTTACATATATATATATGTAAAATGAACCAATCTGCCAGGCTAATTTACCTGATAATATTCTAATTTATTCATATTTACATACTGCCTACCGTTCTGTCAATTCACAGTCCATTGTAGTATGGAAGGAATCTAAAAATAATTGAATTAAAAGGCTTGCCATCCCAAGACTAATTTAATACATGGCTTAAGCTATTTGATTAGGAAAAACTGCTTACCTTTAATTCCACTTCAGGCTTTCAATTACAAAATGTGATTTTTTCTCTCTTGGGCAATATCTAAAATCAATCCATCATTGGTTTCCTACTGAATAAAGACTAATGTTTTTCTGAAGAGATTGTTTTAAAACTTTCTCTGATGTTTATAGTGTGTGTCTTTGTTATTCACATTATTGTAAACTTCAAAATAGTATAGACTGTACTGTAGGCTTCAAAATAGCACAGTTCTCTCTCTTCTATCCCACACAGGTGACTAGTCTCCATGTCTCAGTAATTTTTTTAAACAACAGAAATAACCTCACAATTCTGGAGGCTAGAAACCCACAATCAAGGTCTCAGCAGAGTTAGTTTCTTCTGAGGTCTCTCTCCCTGACTTGCAGATGACTGTTTGCTCTCTGTGTCTTCTAATGGTCCTACATGTGTGCATCTGTGTTCTAATCTCTTTTTTTATGTTTAAATTGAGTTATAATTGACATGCAACATTATATTAGTTTCAGGTGTACAACAGAATGATGTTATTTGTATATATTGCAAAATGATCACCATAAGTCTGGTCAACAACTGAGACCATATATAATTACAAATTTTACATCTTGGTAATTTTTGTCTTCTAAGTATGTCTTCAGTTTCCTCATCATTATCCCTGATACAATTGTCATAGTTAAAATTTATCACCTTTCCCTTGCAGTAATCTGTCACTCGATTTTTTGTGCCAGACTCAGTTTACATTCATTCCCGCCACTGTATACTCACCTCCTCTTTTCTGCTTTTCTCAAAGCCCAGCTCAGCTATCACATCCTCTAAAGAGCATCCTGGGCACCCCAGGTTGAATTGGGTCTTCCTCTGGGTTCCCATAAAAACCTCTTATGGATATTATTGTAGGTACCTAACTATAGTATAATGCTTCTGCACTACAAATTCCTTGAAGACAGGATCAGTGTTTAATTCCCTCTATATTTCCAACATAAATTTTTTTTTCCAGCATCACTTTTCATTGTTGTTGAATTCTGTCTATGGTTTCTAATGGAATTAAGATAACGTTATCTGAATCCTTATCTGCCTAATCTCAGTGCTGCTACCAGTAAAGATGAGATATGTGAAAGTTCAAAGGCCTCTGTAACAGTGAGCTAGAAGCTGTTCTCTTTTAAAAGGTTTTTTAAGATTGGACAACTACAACTGAAATGCATTTTAATGATCTAAAATGAAAATATTTCTTGAAAGTCAAATATTTATCCACATAACATGGGTCATAATGTCACTTAGAAGATGTTACAACTTCAATATACAAATATATACAATATACTAGGAAAAATTAGAATGACACCTAATTGTTTCAACAAGACTTGCATATGAAATGTTTGATGAATAATTTGCCCTCCTCCTTTTCCATTTAATTACACTTTCCATTTAATTCATAGTTCAATTAACTAAATAAAGTTGCTTCTTCAAATTCTGCTAGTTTTCTATATTTTTATCTTTCATTTTGTCCTAAATTGAACAAAATCTTTTCTTATTTGATATCAGCATGTCTAACCTACAATTTCTGCACTTAAGCTATATACATATATGTATATATATATATATATATATATATATATATATATATATATATATATATATATATCTTCCCCTGATGGTTCCATACATCTTCCAGAGTGATTTACTACAACATATATGTGTCATGACTCAACCCTCCCTAAATATTTTCAGTGACTTCCCTGTGCCTACAGGATACAGTTTACATTTTGGCCTGGCATTGCTATACTTCAAATCTGTCTCAACTTATCTTCACAATTTTATGTCCTGCCATTATGTAACACACACCTTATATGTGCTGCAGGAACTTTGGACCATGTACACCCTCCCCTGGGTGTGCCATGACCTTTCACATGCTCACTTCTGCTTACTCATACTTCTCTGTCCAGAAAGTTGTTCCCCTGGTCTCTTTCTGGAAGAGTTCTGTTCATCATTCAGACTTGCTCCAGCCTCTCTGAGATGCCCCCTCCATTATCCCCTGCCAAGTAAATTTATTCTGTTTCCTATAGCCTTCTGTTCTTTTCATTAGTCATGTATATTTCTACTTTCTCAGATCCATTGGGAGCCACTCAAGTGCAGTGAGACATCCTATCTGAAATTTCCAATACAGATCACTGCTGGTATCAAATATTCATTCAGTGTTTATAGCTTGACTAATCTCTCTACACATAATAATTTGGGTCATTTATCTTATGGCTATTTAATACAGGTGTGCAAATAATTGATTATAATTTGATTTTAAGTAGACTTTAAATGTATTATTTACAGAAAAAATTGTTAATTTGGTGATCTTGTGTTAAATAACAATAACAAACATATCGAGCGTGCCTATGTGTTAGGTGATTTGCTGAGTGCAGTAATACATTATCTCATTCAATTAATACAGACACTGCCTTCATCATTGGCTAGGATGAGAGAAGCTGTAAAGATGAAAGAGTGTTTTTCAGAGGTACACTATTAACTGTTGCACTTGTTCCTAAACAGTGTGCACACCTGGATTAGTTCAAATGTGATGGGGAATATCTCAAAATTTTTTCCAAATTTGGTGGAGTTCAGAGAGTTGGAAACCTAACTTAAAACATTTTCACCTACATTTAGTTCACATTTAGGAAACTTCATTGTAGATTTTTCCAGATTGATGAGGTATAGATAAATACCCAACAAAATTCTGTAGAACTTGGAGGATGTTCCTTTAGTAATTCAGCTTTATAATTTTACTTATGTAATCCCTGTGATACTGAGCATAACTAAATAATTTTTCTATAAAATGTTCAGATTTTTTTCTATTTCTATTTCTGTATTAGTTTGTAGTTTGGGGTTTTTCTTTTGCTTACAATACATTTATTATAGAACAGAAATAAGTGATAAGAGAGAATCTCATACACATAAAACACTAAAATAAAGTTTTTCAAAATGTTCCCATTGAAAATGTTCAATGTTTTCAAATGTGAAAGTTACAAGTGTAATAAAATGATTTAAGTCTGAAAGCAGACACTCAATGAAATCAAAAGGTTAGCCTGAGATTACAGGATAAGTTGGCAGCAATACATTTCAAAAATTTTTTTTTGCAAAGAAAAAATCTACCTTCAACTCTTTGAATGTGAGAAAAAAACAGCTATGAGTCTTGGGTTCAAGACTCAACAACAGTCTCAAAAGATTGTAATTTGAAATATGCAAGGTGGCACTGATTGTAACTTTCCACATCACTTCTGTGTAATTTACTGCCCAAGTGTGTTACATAGACTACTGGTGGTTTTCAACAGTATGAAGCTAGTTCCCCCAAATCTGTCATACTCTGATTCCCTAAAGGCTCAGCCCTGCATGTATGAAGTTTGGCATAGCCATTGCCTTTACCAGTAAATGCAGAGTATAGGAGGAGATGGTTCTCAACACTCTCTGTGCATGATTCTAGTGAATAACTGACTAGGATGATTCTAGTGAATAATTGACTATCTTGGGAACTTCCTTCCACTGATTATTTACTTTTATGCACCCATATATCTTCATTAATGATTTTATTTCCTCTCAAACACTTGTCTCCAATTTTCCTTTTGTAAGTTACTTTCCCTTGGCTTTGAAGTTTTAGATGCACTCTTTCTCTACACGTACCAATGCTGACCACAAATTCCTATTGCAATAAAAGTTTTACTCTTTAAATTACTTTCATTATTGAAACATGACTCAATGTCATAATGTTTGGTATTGACATCATTAGTTTAGGGCATAAACAAATGGATATTAACTTCCTGGTCAACTATTATGACCCTTCATTAGAGAGTTTTTTGGTGTGATGATACTTATCAGTCTTCCCTTGTCAAGGACAAGTTTCTATTTATATAACTGAACTAAACAAGTCAACTAAAAACAGTTTGGCAGAGAAGTTTTGAGTTCTCACATTCCAAAATTATTTTTTAAAATGTTCAACAGCCAATGTATATTTAATTTTCTTTTCCTCTAATTTTGTTTCAGAAACGTTGACATAAAAATAATGAAGATTATTTTATGTATGCTTTTTAAAATTTAAAATATACTAGTGATCATTACAGTTCTTATAGCATGATTTTTTGTTATGCACTGAATTTCTATGCTTATTGATTTCATTAAAGATTAATATTATTAGTGAAGAAGTCAACACATGGTAATTTCTGAGTTTATTCTTCTTCACCTTTTTCTGATGATGGAAATTATGTTGTCAGGATTCAGTCAGTTATAAGAGTTTTTGTTTTTTGGTTTGGTTTCTGTTTTTTGGTAAGAAGTGGATTTATTTAGAGAGAAACACACTCCACAGATGGAGTGTAAGCCATCTCAGAAGGCGAGAGGCCTTGGGAGAAACACACTCTACAGACAGATTGTGGGCCATCTTGGAAGGTGAGAGGCCAGTTATAAGAGTTTTGAGAAATCATTGCAAGTTAATTTTCTTGACTGATTTATTTACTATCCTAGGATATTTGTCATTCAGATAAATTGCTTAGTATGTGTTTCCATATTTTCCAAGCATTTTCTCAATTTTCTTTGTAAATAGCAATTTCAAATTCTTTAGTTCCTAATTGTATCTTCTCTGTTACACTTGCTAATGATCTATTTTTAAAAGAGTCATTTTTTTCCCTGCTATTTAAGAGTTGTTTCCCTGTTATTTTAAAGTTGTTATATTTATTACAGGATTTAAATTATTCCAATTTGTTTTGCTTTGGTTTGGATTTTTTTTTAAATTTGTATGTGTTTAGCACAGCCTACAGGTAAAATTAGGTATTTGAGGGAAGTTTGTTTTTTTTTTTTTTTATTCTGTAAAAATCTCTTGTAGTTACAGTTCATCTACATCTTGTTAAATGAGAATTAAACTAATTCAACTGCCAAATTGTTAACTCACTCAGCTTTCATTTTAATCATATTTTATTATCAGTGAAAGAAAGATGGTTGACTCCAGAATCCATCCTCAAAGTCTTTCTTCCTAGTCCACCACCTCCCTTGAAAAGTCAATCCTAAGTAATGACATTTTAATTCTTTAAAATTTACTTAAGTAATTTTTGTCTCAATGGATTTTTGTCTTTTGTATATTAATTTCTTTCTTTTGTAGCTGTGGTCCATATTTCTTAATTTTAACATTTGCATTCAAATATGTTCTAGTATAGTAAAAATTAAAACACTATATTCTAAATTTAATATATGTTTGTAAAATTATATTTTTCCCTTTGCTCCTCTTATGAGTGTCAAAGACTTATAAAGTCAGACACTCATTAAAGTGGTTAGGACAGATTTTAAGCAGTAATAACTATTGCAATGGGGAAAGTTGTCCAGCATGAAATGAACTCAACTTCACTTTGGCCTTTTAAAGGGAGAATAAGGGAATAGGGAGGGATGAGTGGGGTCTCAGTAGAGTCAGAGAACAGAAATATTACAAAAAATGGGAAGAGGAATTAGTCCATGTGACACCACCTGGGTTTATTAACTAGGGCTTCTGGATGAAAAATGTTGCCTGCCATATCAGTAAACAAAGGATTTTGCAGCCATCAAGCCATAAGTCACTGCAGCAGCCCTTGACAGTGCATCCTGAGGGGATTCAGGATGAAGAAAGCAGGATACTGGCCCTAGGTAGTTAGGGTGCATATCAAAGAAATGGTTTCAATGAGATCAAACTCTTTCATCTTCCCATACATAGAAAAGTACTAAATTCATTAACTTCAGAGATCTGTTTTTCTTTAATTAACAGTAATATTTTGATGTTCTATCTGTTTTTTGCTACAAAACCTCCTATATATCCCGGTTCCTCCTTTATCTTTTGGGAGGAGTCCCTCAGAGCTATCTGAGAGGCTGTCTTCTGGGCCTAAGTCCTCAGATTCTCTTCCAAGTAAAACATAATTCTCAACTTTTGGGTTGCACATTTTCTTTCAGTCAACAGGCTTACTAAAGTTACGTTCCTACTACCCCACAGAGGCTGGAAGACAGGGGCCCTACCCTCAGGCATTGACTGGAACAAACTGCAAACTCTTTTGGCAGACTTGAGTTTTGTGAGGTAGGTAATTTAAGGGGCAGCTAGGGTTTTCTTAGGGATGTAACCTTCAGCTGTTAGAAACTCTATTGGTGTTCAAGTTTTATAGACCAAGGTTGAGGTGTAGTAGAGAACTGGGCTCATAAGGGCTCGGTTAGAGTTTGATCAAGGAGAGAATCTTTGTCATGAATCTACATTATAGGGGACAAGTTTGAATAATGTCTGATTTTCAATTCTGAAGTAATATCTTCCAAAATTTCCTACTACTAAGTCCAGGGGTACTCAAAAAATAAGTTTTTGAGAAAGTTTGGAATAGTGCTAATGTTGATATAAAACATTAAAACCCACCAACACTCAGTAAGGAAACCAAGAGAATCTTTATTCATGTTAATTTCTAACTCTAACCACCTGTGAATAAGGAGTTTAGGGTCACTCTTGATTCTGGTAATTATCCAACTTTCAATTTCTGACCTACACTGACCAATCTGTATTACTGGCAAGACTTCTTCCCTCTTAGGGTCTGAAATTAACCCCTTTTGGGCTGTGAGTCAAATACAATTCTCGGCTGGTGTTTTGCTGTTCACAAAGACATCTCCTCCATTTCTATTTGCTCCAGTGATGTCCAGCATTGGCCCCTCCTCACCCTTCATCTCTTTCCTCCCCTGCACCAGTTTCCACCTGGTTTCTTCTGCTCATGTGCCCACATCTTCTGGCCTGAGTGCATTCCTACTGTCTCATCTGGAATATGCATTCCACTTCTCTCACAGCTTCTCTCAGAATTGACAGTTTTAATAAAAACAAACAAAAACCCCAAAATTAAAAACAAAGCTACTATCTGCCCTCATAGACCCCAACCCCAACCCATCAGCCAGTCTAAAGAGCCCTTGTTAGGGCCTTTGTTAGGATCTTTTTTTTTTTTTTTTTTTTGCAGACACCACAAGAATACCTAATTGTTCTGTCCAGGCATCACCAGAACCTGTGAACCCCCTCATTTTCTCAGTCATTCACTCAACAAACACATACCAAAGAGCTTCTTCAAGCCCAGCATTTATATGAGAATACAAACAGCTCCTTTCTCTTCTTTGTGTGACCACTGCCACCTTGAACTCAAATTTTTCAGGTTGGCACAAACCACAGTCCTGTTCACCAGAGTCTTGACAACACATTGGACAATCAGAGAGAAATCTTCTGAGGTGAGATGTGTTTCTGTACCTGCATGTTTCACATCTTTGCCTGGTCTTGGCATTCTGTCACTTCTGTGGAGCTACTGCAGCTGCTGGATTGAGACTGATGGCCAGTTCTCTTCTCAGATTTCCTTCTGAAGTCTATTTTCTTTTCTTAATTTCTCATATCTGTGACCAGTTCAGCTCAGTCTCCTTTCATTCTCCTCACAATTGTCAGTGCTCTGCAGTTCCTCAGGAACAAGGGCTCTATGACAGTAGGAATGCACTGATGGCTGGTGAATACCTGGATTCCATGGCCACATTCTCAATTTGCTTCCAAAATATGGAACCAGAAATGTTGGTTAGTTTGGTAGCTTAAAAAATACACATAGGCAGGAGGTGGTTTTCACTGTCCTCATTTTAGAGCTTTCAGTTTTCACTATTTATTTTGATCAAGTTTGCCTGTTAGTAAAGCTTGATGCTCTGGGTTTCAATGTTTCTAACACAGAATCAGAGTTATTTGTGGTGGGGCCAATCCTTCCCTGGTAGTGGAGAAGTGTGGTCTGTAAAATGTTCAACACCTATTTTATGGTAAATAGCATGCCTCGGGTGGCAAACAGGGATAATATTTTGATTTGTTATTAATATCCTAGAATGGTTGTCAGGTACATTATTTCCACATATAACATGGGGTGAAAATTGAGGTAGGTGCATTTTAATGCACATACTAAATGTTAATGTTACTCTAAAATAAAAAGCACTGTTTGTGATGAAGAATAAAATAGTACAAGATGCAGAGGTTAATGCTACCTGGGATAGTGTATAATGTAATAAAGAGCTGACTCTTCATAGAAAATGCATTCTGCATTACAAAAACAAATCCCAAACAATTAACAAAATGGCAATAAGAACATACAAATTGATAATTACCTTAAATGTAAATGGATTATAAAATGAAATGAAATTGAGTTATTTGTAGTGAGATGGTTGGACTTAGAGTCTGTCATACAGAGTGATGTAAGTCAGAAAGAGAAAAACAAACACCATATGCTAACACATATATATGGAATCTGAAAAAAAAAGGTTATGAAGAACATAGGGGTGGAAAAAAAAAAGAACCTAGGGGTGGGACAGGAATAAAGACACAGATGTAGAGAGTGGACTTGAGGACATGGGAAGGAGGAAGGGTAAGCTGGGATGAAGTGAGAGAGTGGCGCAGACATATTTACACAGCCAAATGTAAAATAGACAGCTAGTGGGAAGCAGCCGCATAGCACAGGGAGATCAGCTCAGGGCTTTCTGACCACCTAGAGGGGTGGGTTAGGGAGGGTGGGAGGGAGATGCAAGAGGGAGGAGATATGGGGATATATGTATATGTCTAGCTGATTCACTTTGTTATAAAGCAGAAACTAACACACTACTGTAAAGCAATTATACTCCAATAAAGATGTTAAAAAAAAGAGTTAAAAAAGAACCAAAAAATTGAGGATGAGAAGCGTCAGAGGGAAGGAAGAAGAAAGGAAAGGTTAAGAGAAAAGACGAAAGAAACTAATATATTCATGGGGGTATTTGCTCTGTGCTTGTTAGGCAACATTGTATTTAACTAAATAAAGAAATTCAAAAGGATGTGGGAGACAGAAAAACCATGGCAGGTCATATTGTGGTGAGAATCCTCCAGCTTCATTTAGGCTGAACTTTTCCCCAGGTGTCTGGCTGAGGTGTGTCTCCTAGACAGCCATGTTTGGTGATGCCATATATACACCCCCTTTATGAGATTTCATACTACCTACTTTAAGAGAGGGAACTTAAAATGCAGTAGGAAGGATTTATTAGTAATGTTGTAAATAAAATATGTTTCCTGTTGCTTGAATGAAAAAAAAATGTAAATGGATTAAATGTTCCAACCAAAAGACATACACTGGCTGAATGGACACAAAAACAAGACCCATACATATGCGGTCTATAAGAGAACTACTTCAGATATATGGACACATACAAATGAAAGTGAGGAGATGCAAAAAGGTATTCCATGCAAATGGAAATCAAAAGAAAGCTGGAGTAGCAATACTCATATCAGACAAAATGGACTTTAAAATAAAGACTATTACAAGAGACAAAGAAGGACACTACATAATGATCAAGGGATCAATCCAAGAAGAAGATATAACAATTGTAATTATATATGCACTCAGCATAGGGGCACCTCAATATATAAGGCCATAAAAGGAGAAATCAATAGTAACACAATAATATTTGGGGAATTTAACACCCCACTTTCATCAATGGACAGGTCATCCAGACAGAAAATCAATAAGGAAACACAGGCCTTAAATGACACATTAGATCAGGTGACTTAATTGATATTTATAGAGCAACAAAAAGCAGCAGAACACACATTCTTTTCAAGTGCACATGGAACATTCTCCAGGATTGATCACATGTTGGGCCACAGAATGAGCCTTGGTAAATTTAAGAAAATTGAAGTCATATCAAGCGTCTTTTCTGACCACAAAACTAAGAGATTAGAAACAAATTACAGGGAAAAAAACCTATAAAAACACAAACACGTGGAGGGTAAACAATATGCTACTAAACAACAATTCAATCAGTGAAAAAATCAAGGAGAAAATTAAAAATACCTAGAAACAGGTGAAAATGAAGGCACAATGATCCAAAACCTATGGGATACAGCAAAAGCAGTTCTAAGAGGGAAGTTTGTAGCAATAAAATCTTACCTCAAGAAACAAAAAAAATCTCAAAAAACAACCTAACCTTACACCTAAAGCAACTAGAGAAAGAAGAATAAACAAAACCCAACGTTAGTAGAAGGAAAGAAATCATAAAGATCAGAGCAAAATAAATGAAATAGAGATGAAGAAAACAATAGGGATCAATGAAATTGAAGTTTGTTCTTTGAAAATATGAACAGAATTGAAAAAACTTTAGCCAGACTCATCAGGCTAAAAAGGGGAGGGGGCTCAAATCAATAAAATTAGAAATGAGGAAGGAGAAGTTACAACTGACATGGCAGAAATACAGAGGATTATAAGAGACTACTACAAGGAACTATATACCAACAAAATTGACAACCTAGAAGAAGGTAAATACTTAGAAAAGTACAATCTCACAAGACTGAGCCAGGAAGAAATAGAAAAATAGAAAATATGAAGAGACAAATCACAGCTGAAACTCCCAACAAAGAAAAGTTCAGGATCAGGTGGCTTCACAGGTGAATTCTACCAAACATTTTGAAAAGGGTTCATACCCATCCTTCTCAAACTATTTCAAAATTTGCAGAAGAAGGAACAACCCCAAACTAATTTGATGAGGCCAGCATCACCTTGATACCAAAACCAGACCAGAATACCACAAAGAAGAAAATTACCAGCCAATATCACTGATGAACATAGGTACAAAAATCCTCAAAAACATACTAGCAAACAGAACCCAACAATACATTAAAAGGATCATACAACACAATAAAGTGGGATTTATCCCAGGGATGCAAGCATTTTTCTTTTTTAAAAAAATTATTTATTTTTATTCTTGGCTGCATTGGGTCTTTGTTGCTGCACATGGGCTTTCTCTTGTTGGGGTGAGTGGGGGCTACTCTTCATTGTAGTGCATGGGCTTCTCATTGCAGTGGCTTCTCTTGTTGTGGAGCATGGGCTCTAGGTGCACGGGCTTCAGTAGTTGTGGTGCCTGGGCTTCAGTAGTTGTGGCTCACAGGCTCTAGAGCACAGGCTCAGTAGTTGTAGTGCATGGGCTTTGCTGCTCTGCAGCATGTGGGATCTTCCTGGACCAAGGATCAAACCAGTGTGCCTTGCACTGGCAGATGGATCCTTAACCACTACACCACCAAGGAAGTCCTGCAAAGATTTTTCAATATGTGGAAATCAATCAGTGTGATACACCACATTAAAAAATTGAAGAATAAAAACCACATGATAATCTCAATAGAAGCAAAAAAATAGTTTGACAAAATTCAACTCCCATTTATGATAAAAACTCTCCAGAAAGTGGTCATAGAGGGAGCATACCTCAACATAATAAAGGCCATATATGACAAACCTACAGCTAATATCATATTCAATGGTGAAAAGCTGAAAAGATTTCCTCTAAGGTTAGAAACAAGTCAAGGATGTCTACTCTTGCCACTTTTATTCAACATAGATTTGGAAGTGCTAGCCATGGCACTCAGAGGAAAAAAAGAAGTAAAAGAAATCCAAACTGGGAAAGAAAAAGTAAAACTGTCACTGTTTGCAGATAACATGATACTATACATAGAAAATCCTAAAGATGCTACTAGAAAACTACTAGAGCTCATCAGTGATTTTGGTAAAGTTGCATGATACAAAATTACACAGAACTCTCTTGCATTTCTATATACTAACAACAAAATATTAGACATAGAAATGAAGGAAACAATCCCATTTATCATTGCATCAAAAAGAATAAAATACCTAGCTAAGGAGGCAAAAAACCTGTACTTAGAAAACTATAAGATGCTGATGAAAGAAATCAAAGATGACACAGATGAAAAGATATACCACGCTTTTGGATTGGAAGAATAAATATTGTCAAAATGACTATACTACCCAAAGCAATCTACAGATTCAATGAAACTCCTATCAAATTACCAATGGCATTTTTCACAGAACTAGAACAAAACTTTAAAAAATTTGCATGGAGACACCAAAAACCCCAAATAGCAAAAGCAATCTTGAAAAAGAAAATTGGAGTTGGAGGAATTAGGCTTCCTGACTTCAAACTATACTACAAAGCTACAGTAACCAAAACAGAATGGTACTGGCACAAATACAGAAATATAGATCAATGGAACAGAAAGAAAATTTAGATCTAAACACATGCACCTATGGTCCACTAATCTATGACAAAACAGGCAAGAATATACAATGGAGAAAAGACAATCTCTTCAATAAGCATTTTGGGAAAACTGGATAGTTACATGTAAAATAATGAAATTAGAACATTCTTTAACACCATACACAAAAATAAACTCAACATGGATTAAAAACCTAAATGTAAGTCCAGATATTATAAAACTCTTAGAGGAAAACAAAGGAAAAACACTCTTTGACATAAACCACAGCAAGATCTTTTTTGACCCACCTCCTAGAGTAAGGAGTAAGGTGGGTTTTAATAAAAACAAAAATAAACAAATGGGATCTAATAATGGAAATAAAAACAAAAATAAACAAATGGGACCTAATTAAACTCAAAAGCTTTTGCACTGCAAAGGAAACCAGAAACAAAAGCAGAGACAACACACAGAATGGGTGAAAATACTTGCAAATGATGTGACAGACAAGGGATTAATCTCCAAAATTTACAAACAGCTCATGCAGCTGAATACTAAAAAACAAGCAATCCAATAAAAAAATGGAGAGAAGACCTAGACATGTCTCCAAAGATGACATACAGAGGGCCAAGAGGCACAAGAAAAAATGTTCAGCATCATTAATTATTAGAGAAATGTAATGCAAAACTACAATGAGATATCACCTCACACCAGTCAGAATGGCTATCATCAAAAAGTCTACAAACAGGAAACCCTGAACCAAAATGGCAGAGTGGAAGGACGTGCTCTCACTCCCTCTTGTGAGAACACCAGAATCACAACTAGCTGCTGCACAATCATGGACAGGAAGACACTGGAACTCACCAAAAAAGATACCCCACATCCAAAGACAAAGGAAAAGCCACAATGAG
>NC_041231.1:62422854-62426971 GCF_002837175.3 Physeter macrocephalus
ACAGGACTGGGGGAAACAGAGACTCCACTCTTGGAGGGCACACACAAAGTAGTGTGCACATCGGGACCCAGGGGAAGGAGCAGTGACCCCAGGGGAGACTGAACCAGACCTACGTGCTAGTGTTGAAGGGTCTCCTGCAGAGGTGGGGTGTGGCTGTGGGTCACTGGGGGGACAAGGACAGTGGCAGCAGAAGTTCTGGGAAGTACTCCTTGGCATGAGCCCTCCAAGAGTCTGCATTAGCCACACCAAAGAGCCCAGGTAGGCTCCAGAGTTGAGTTGCCTCAGGTCAAACAACCAACAGGGAGGGAACACAGTCCCACCCATCAGCAGTCAAGGGGATTAAAGTTTTACTGAGCTCTGCCCACCAGAGCAACAGTCAGCTCTACCAACCACCAGTCCCTCCCATCACACCTCTTAGATAGCCTCATCCACCAGAGGGCAGACAGCAGAGCAAGAAGAATGACAATCCTTCAGCCTGTGGAACAAAAACCACATTCACAGAAAGATAGACAGGATGAAAAGGCAGAGGGCTATGTACCAGATGAAGGAACAAGATAACACCCAGAAAAACAACTAAATGATGTGGAGATAGGCAACCTTCCAGAAAAATAATTCAGAATAATGATAATGAAGATGATCCAGGACCTTGGAAAAAGAATGGAGGCAAAGATCGAGAAGATGCAAGAAATGTTTAACAAAGACCTAGAAGAATTAAAGAACAAACAAACAGAGATGAAGAATAAAATAACGGAAATGAAAACTACAGTAGAAGGAATCAATAGCAGAATAACTGAGGGAGAAGAATTGATAAGTGACCTGGAAGACAGAATGGTGGAATTCACTGCTGCAGAACAGAATAAAGAAAAAGGAATGAAAAGAAATGAAGACAGCATAAGAGACCTCTGGGACAACATTAAATGCAACAACGTTTGCACTATAGGGGTCCCAGAAGGAGAAGAGAGAGAGAAACGTCCAGAGAAAATATTGGAAGAGATTATAGTTGAAAACTTCCCTAACATGGGAAAGGAAATAGCCACCCAAGTCCAGGAAGTGCAGAGAGTCCCATACAGGGTAAACCCAAGGAGAAACATGATGAGACACATAGTAATCAAATTGGCAAAAACTAAAGACAAAGAAAAATTATTGAAAGCAGCAAGGGAAAAACAACAAATAACATACAAGGGAACTCCTATAAGGTTAATAGCTGATTTCTCAGCAGAAATTCTATAAGCCAGAAGAGAGTGGCATAATATACTTAAAGTGATGAAAGGGAAGATACTACAACGAAGATTACTGTACCTGGTAAGGCTCTCATTCAGATTCGATGGAGATATCAAAAGCTTTACAGACAAGCAAAAGCTAAGAGAATTCAGCACCACAAAACCAGCTCTAAAAAAAATGCTAAAGGAACTTCTCTAAGTGGGAAACGCAAAAGCAGAAAAGGACCTACATGCTAAAGGAACTTCTCTAAGTGGGAAACGCAAGAGAAGAAAAGGACCTACAAAAACAAACCCAAAACAAGAAAATTGTCATAGGAACATACATATCGATAATTACCTTAAACATGAATGGATTAAATGCTCCAACCAAAAGACACAGGCTGGCTGAATGGATACAAAAACAAGACCCACATATATGCTGTCTACAAGAGACCCACTTCAGACCTAGGGACACATACAGACTGAAAGTGAGGGGATGGAAAATGATATACCATGCAAATTGAAATCAAAAGGGACCTGGAACAACAATACTCATATCAGATAAAATAGACTTTAAAAGAAAGAATGTTACAAGAGACAAGGAAGGACACTACATAATGATCAGGGGATTAATCCAAGAAGAAGAGATAACAATTATAAATATATATGCTCCCAACATAGGAGCACCTAAATACATAAGGCAACTGCTAACAGCTATAAAAGAGGAAATCGACAGTAACACAATAATAGTGGGGGACTTTAACACCTCACTTACACCAATGGACAGATCATCCAAAATGAAAATAAGTAAGATCATCCAAAATGAAAATAAGTAAGCTTTAAATGACACAATAGACCAGATAGATTTAATTGATATTTATATGACATTCCATCCCAAAACAGCAGGTTACACTTACTTCTCAAGTGTGCACGGAAAGTGCACCAAGATAGATCACATCTTGGGTCACAAATCAAGCCTCAGTAAATTTAAGAAAACTGAAATAATACCAAGCATCTATTCTGACTGCAATGCTATGAGATTAGAAAGGAATTACAGGGAAAAAAACATAAAAAACACAAACACATGGAGGCTACACAATACATTACTAAATAACCAAGAGATCACTGAAGAAATCAAAGAGGAAATCAAAAAATACACATTACTAAATAACCAACAGATCACTGAAGAATTCAAAGAGGAAATCAAAAAATACCTAGACACAAATGACAATGAAAACATGACTATCCAAAACCTATGGGATGCACTAAAAGAGTTCTAAGAGGCAAGTTTATAGCTACACAAGCCTACCGCAAGAAACAAGAAAAATCTCAAATAAATAATCTAAACTTACACTTAAAGGAACTAGAGAAAGAAGAACAAACAAAACACAGAGTTAGCAGAAGGAAAGAAACCATAAAGATCAGAGCAGAAAGAAATGAAGTAGAAACGAAGAAAACAATAGCAAAGATCAATAAAGCTAAAAGCTGGTTTTTGAGAAGATAAACAAAATTGATAAACCATTAGCCAGACCCATCAAGAAAAAGAGGGAGAGGACTCAAATCAATAAAATTAGAAATGAAAAAAGAGAAGTTACAAAAATCACTGCAGAAGTACATAGCATCCTAAGAGACTATTACAATAAACTCTATGCAAATAAAATGGACAACCTGGAAGAAATGGACAAATTCTTAGAAAGGTATAACCTTCCAAGACTGAACCAGTCAGAAATAGAAAATATGAACAGACCAATCACAATTAATAAAATTGAAACTGTTATTAAAAATCTTCCAACAAACAAAAGTCCAGAACCGATGGCTTCACAGGTGAATTCTATCAAATATTCAGAGAAGAGCTAACACCCATCCTTCTCAAATTCTTCCAAAAAATTACAGAGGAAGGAACACTCCCAAACTTATTCTATGAGGCCACCATCACCCTGATACCAAAACCAGACAAAGATACTACAAAAAAGAAAATTACAGACAAATATTACTCATGAATATAGATGCAAAAATCCTCAAAAAAATATTAGCAAACAGAATCCAACAAAACATTAAAAGGATCATACACCATGATGAAGTGGGATTTATCCCAGGGATGCAAGGATTCTTCAATATATGCAAATCAATCAATGTGATACACCATAATAACAAATTGAAGAATAAAAACCATATGATCACCTCAATAGATGCAGAAAAATCTTTTGACAAAATTCAACACCTATTTATGATAAAAGTTCTCCAGAAAGCGGGCATAGGGGAAACCTACCTCAACATAATAAAGGCCATATATGGCAAACCCACAGCAAACATCATTCTCAATGGTGAAAAACTGAAAGCATTTCCTCTAAGATCAGGAACAACACAAGGATGTCCACTCTCACCTCTATTATTCAATATAGTTTTGGAAGTCCTAACCAAGGCAGTCAGAGAAGAAAAAGAAATAAAAGGAATACAAATTGGAAAAGAAGAAGTAAAACTGTCACTGTTTGCAGATGACATGATACTATACATAGAGAATCCTAAAAATGCCACCACAGGACTACTAGAGCTAATCAATGAATTTGGTAAAGTAGCAGGATACAAAATTAATGCACAGAAATCTCTTGCATTCCTATACACTAATGATGAAAAATCTGAAAGAGAAATTAAGGAAACACTCCCATTTACCATTGCAAAAAATAAATAAAATACCTAGGAATAAACCTACCTAGGGAGACAAAAGACCTGTATGCAGAAAACTATAAGACACTGATGAAAGAAATTAAAGATGATACCAACAGATGGAGAAATATACCATTTTCTTGGATTAGAAGAATTAATATCATGAAAATGACTATACTACCCAAAGCAATCTACAGATTCAATGCAATCCCTATCAAATTACCAATGGCATTTTTTACAGAACTAGAACAAAA
>NC_041231.1:62427962-62448961 GCF_002837175.3 Physeter macrocephalus
TATGGAGGTTCCTTAAAAAACTAAAAATAGAACTACCATATGACCCAGCCATCCCACTCCTGGGCATATACCCTGAGAAAACCATAATTCAAAAAGACACTTGCACCCCAATGTTCATTGTAGCACAATTTACAATAGCCAGGTCATGGAAGCCACCTAAATGCCCATCGACAGATGAAAGGATAAAGAAGATGTGGTACATATATACAATGGAATATTACTCAGCCATAAAAAGGAATGAAATTGGGTCATTTGTTGCGTCATGGATGGATCTAGAGACTGTCATACAGAGTGAAGTAAGTCAGAAAGAGAAAAACAAATATTGTATATTAATGCATATATGTGGAACCTAGAAAAATGGTACAGATGAACTGGTTTGTAGGGCAGAAAGTGAGACACAGATGTAGGTAACAAATGTATGGACACCAAGAGGGGAAAGCTGCGGGGGTGGTGGTGATGGTGGTGGTGTGATGAATTGGGCGATTGGGATTGACATTTATACACTGATGTGTATAAAATTGATGACTAATAAGAACCTGCTGTTTAAAAAAATAAATTAAATAAAATTCAAAAATTAAAAAAAAAAACAAAAAGACTGGAAGATGTCATTTGCAGCAACATGGATGGACCTAGAGATTGTTTTTTTAAGATTTTTTTTTTGAAGTGGACCTTTTTCAAAGTCTTTATTGAATTTGTGACAATATTGCTTCTGTTTTATGTTTTGGTTTTTTGGCTGTGAGACATGTGGAATCTTAACTCCCCAACCAGGGATTTCATCCACACCTCCTGCATTAGAAGGCAAAGTCTTAACCCCTGCACCACCAGGGAAGTCTCGGATCTAGAGATTATCATACCAAGTGAAGTAAGTCAGAAAGAGAAAGTCAAATATCATATGATATCACATGTGGAATCTAAAATATGATACATATGAACTTATTTACAAAATAGAAACAGACCCACGGACATAGAAAACAAATTTATGGTTACCAAAGGGGAAAGGTGGGGAGGGATAAATTAGGAGTTTGGAATTAGCAGATACAAAATACTATATATAAAATAGATAACAACAAGGTCCTTCTGTATAGCACAGGGAACTATATTCAATATCTTGTAATAAAGTGTAATGGAAAAGAATATGGAAAAAGAATACATGTACTGTATTCTGAATCACTTTGCTGTTCATCAGAAACTAATACAACATTGTAAATTAACTATTTATTTTATTAACTTCAATTAAAAAATTAATGTAATCATCTAAAAAAAATGTCTACAAACAATAAATGCTGGATAGGTTGTGGATAAAAGGGAAACCTCCTACACTGTTGGTTGGAATATTAATTGGTACAGCCACAATGGAGAACAGTATGGAGGTTCCTTAAAAAACTAAAAATAGAGCTCCAATATGATTCAGCAATCCCACTTCTTGGGCATATATTTAGAGAAAACCATGGTTCAAAAGGATACATGCATCCCAATTTTCATTGCAGCACTATTTACAAAAGCCAAGACATGGAAGCAACCTAAATGTCCATCGAAAGATGAATGGATAAAGAAGGTGTGGTACATATATAGAATGGAATATTATTCAGTCACTAAAAAGAATGAAATCATTCTATTTGCAGCAACGTCAATGAACCTGGAAATTTTCATATTAAGTAAATAAGTCAGACAGAGAAAGATAAATATCATATGATATCACTTATACATGGAATCTAAAAAAAAAATGGTACAAATGAACTGATTTATAAAACAGAAACACAGTCACAGACTTAGAAAACAAATTTATGGTTACCAAAGGAGAAATGTGGGGAAGGGGAGGGATAAACTGGTAGTTTGGGATTGACATATACACACTACTATATTTAAAATATATAACCAAAAAGTACCTACTTTATAACACAGGGAACTCTACTTAATATTCTGTAATAACCTAAATGGGAAAAGAATTTGAAAAATAATAGATATATGTATATGTATAGCTAAGTCACTTTGCTGTACACCCAAAACTAAAAAAAATTGTAAATCAACTATATTCCAGTATAATAAAGAAAAAAGAAAATATATTCTGCTCTGAACGTTATCAGGAAAACTTGAATTAGCTCTGAAATCTATTGCCTTGGTAAATATCTATGTCTGACTGGTATGACTATGTGTAATGGCCTAGTGGGAACTATGTGGATTGGGCAGGGGGAGTATTATTTTGACTTCCCAGACCCTCTGAGCCTTCCCTTACCCACATGTTCCTTCATACCCAGATGTTTGTTAAGAATTCCAGGTTTGTCAGTGATCAATGAGAGAAACCTGAACTGAACTCTTGGACCTAAGAAATGCTCTCTCTATGATCTTAAGGAAAGATTATCTGTGAACAGAGTATGTGGTTCATGGCTAAATCCACTGTAGTCCAGTCATCTTGGCATATTGGGCATACCTCAAGAATGTTGTGTGTGTGTGTGTGTGTGTGTGTGTGTGTGTGTGTGTGTGTGTGCATTAAACCAATATGTCTGGTAAAGATTTAGCCTTACCCAAAGAGAGGTATGGTCTTTGCTTTTGCCACCTGGGAGGTAATCTCTGTCCTGTCTGATATGAATGTCTTTTTTTATCTGGGGGCCTTTGGCCATGCCAGGTAGTCTAACGATGTGATTTATGGTAGAGGGCCTTGGATCATGAGGTATCTGCTCCACCTTCAGTGGGGATAGAAATAAAAGTTCAACCATATGGTTGATGTTTGATCATGTATTTCTGATGAAGTTCCAACTCTAAATAGCAAGGTCCATTTGGACTTTCTGGTTGGCAATATTCTGTGTGTGTTGCCACACATCAACACTGGGAAAGTTTATGCTGTTAGCAACTCAGCTGGGAAGAGAACAGCTAGAAGCTCTGTATTTGGAACGTTCCTCGTCTCTGCCCCACATCTGTCTTCCTTTGGATGACATTAATCTGGATTCTTCTACTATAATAACATGTACTTAAATATAACAGCTTTCACTGAGTTCTGTGAGTCCTAACAAATCATTGAACCCAGAAGTGCTCTTGGGGACACCCAATCTTGTAATTTTTATAATGCTGTAAATCTTGTAATCGTGTAACTTCACACAACCGTACTGTGCTTCTAAATAATTTTGACCTTTTTAGACCATACCTGAATTGACATGCAGTGATAATATTTAAGCATCACATTGAGGAAGAAGAGCTTTGTTCTTTATCCTGCATCTAGAGAAACTCTTGCCATGCTAGAAATTGTCCAGATACTTAGAGTCACCCTAGCTCCTGAAACTGCCAGCAGCAATGTGGACAATCATACAACTAAGAGCATGTGATCCTCAGGCACTGAGTATGCTTCTCATTTTCCTTGGAGATATAGCAACTAGGATTGGCTCTTGGATCTGAGGAGACCCAGGGAAGGTTTTCATTTTTCAGGGAAGAAAGATATTCTCACAAAAGAAAAGTTAGTGTTGAGAAAAACTTAATCTGAGTAGTAAATGTACTGGTATTTTGTTGTACAGCTCACGATATATCAATGGCAAAATAATTCAAATAATTTGTGCCTGAATTTTTTTTTCTTATATGGAACTTACCAGAGAAACCAAGTTATGTTATGAAACAACCCATGAGATTTCTGCTTCAGTATTTTGTTCTAGCAAATTTTACGAATATCTTCACACTAAACCTGCTTTACCAAAACCTTTATTAATCTAGACCATCAAATTAAATTGGATCAATTTTTTTCTCTTTTAATCACAATGAAAAATGGCAAAAAGGAAAATATATAGCTTCAACCATTCCCTGATCTATGTTCTCAAATGATTTCTTCAGGGTTCAAGGTTCTTTGTTTTTGTTTTCCCATTTCTTGCCTCTGACTCCCATCTCATTTATTCTCAGATTTCAAGTGGTGGCTCCCAACAGTCCTGAGCTCATATATTCTCTTTCTAGTAGATGTGAAAACATGCTTCTTTTACAGTACTTTCAGAGCAAGACTGTGCAGTCGACTGACCATGATTGGATCACATACTTATTCCTGAATCCATCCTATGAGCAGACAAATGCAACGCAGACATGAGGCACACACCCACCATGGCACTGAAGATGGATTGGAAATGAGGGAGGTGTGACTTTCCATAGATAATGGAGAGTATTACAAAGAAAAAAATGGAAATGAATGCAAGAGATTGTTTCCCTACCCCATCCCAAAGAGAAGAAAAAAATATCCAGAAAAAAACAATAAACTTTGTTTTCCAAATATAGAGTATTATGGAAATTTACATCAACGTTTCCCACTATAGTTATTAGGGAAATATACTTTACAGTGGAACTTGGAAAAAAAAATTTATTACCTACCTCCATGAAAATAATTTTATATAGTATGTTTTAAAACATCAAGTTTTTTATTATTTCAATTGTAAAAGCTTTCAATGAATTACAGCATAAAACAATGCATAACAAATAATGTGTATTGCAACTGACACAACCCAAATTTACAAAACTGTGACAAGAACACAGTTGGATGAGTGAGGTTTAGTCAGACAGTCTGGGTTCATGTTCTGCTTCACCTGTTTTCTTGCTGAATGACCCTGGGCAAGTTACAAATCTCTCAGCAGTTTAGTTCTTCCATGTATAAAGGTGGGGGGGCATCCATACCTATCCCGAGGGTGCACTGATATTATTAGATGTTAAGAAACTTAGTGCTAAGATTTGACTATCTTCTCTTCTTTTTTTCCCTGTCCTTCCTTTCTTTCCCGATTTACCATTTTGTTTGTCCTTGCTGTTCCAAATCTCCCCTGATCTTCCCCTTTCCTGGTGACCAGAATTTCAGCTGACTAGAGGTTGGCCAAGTCAAAGAGGTCCATTATTTTGCAAATACTGTGTTATTCCTTCCCCAGATCTTCTACTAACCACGGAAAGTGGTAACACCCATCATTGAACTCCTTTCTCCAGTCTAAGATATTTTATGTTTGTAAAAAAATTGTGAAAACCAGGATATTAAACAATTCCAGTGATAATTAAATGTGGTTAATTAAAGCACTGTGAAGAACTCACTTTATGGCTTATGTGACCATTCAAGTCTCAAAACGTAATGTGCTCAGAGTAGATACTATAATTTGTCATAGAACCACTTGGTGTTTTTGTCTCAAAGAATCTGAATGATAATCTGATCCAAGTATCTCATTTTACAGATGAGAACACTGAGATGCAGAGAAGTGAAGACACATGTCCCACATGGCAAATCTGTTAGGGCTATTGCTAAGAGATCTGAATCCTGATGGAGACAAGCATTTATTCCATAATCTTGGCAACTTGAACTTTCTGGAAATAGCTGTTCCCCACTTTTGGTTCCTTCTTGTTCTAAGGGATAATTGCTCTAACCATCACATTTTAGCCTCTCTTGAGCTGGGTCTTCTCATGAGCTGGTGGCCAGTAGCAGCATCTTTTTCTGCCCTTCCGACCTCCCAACTCATGGGCTCAAATTTCAGACAATTTGCCAGAGAATCTAGACAAATAGAAAATAGAAGACATACCTCAACTGGACCTGCTTATTCTGAAAATGTCCAAGGTCTAATGGATGGATCCAAGTTCTGCTCATGTGGTGTATGTATGACCCTTCCCTTTCCCCAAATAATGGCTTTCTACCTTTAACAGGTAACAAATAATTGCCCATCTGATTATTATTAATTAATTATTAGTAACTAATAATTACCAATATGATGCTGTTGCTGTACAGAATAATTGGAATAAATATGGAAGCACAGTACAATGAAAGCTCTCTGACACTGAGTTTGTTTTTAAAATTCATGCATTAATTTCTGCAGATCCTTCAGTCAAATCAATGTATAACGTATGAGCTGTTTATATATGTTGGATATTAACCCCGCATTAGTCATGTCATTTGCAAATATCTTCTCTAGTTCAGTAAGTTGACTTTTTGTTCTGTCAGTGGTTTCCTTTGCTGTGCTAAAGCTTTTACGTTTAATTATAATTTATATTTGCTCTGTTTCCTTTACTTTAGGGGATGGACCCTCCAAAAAATATTGTGTGATTTATGTCAAAGACTGTCTGCCTATGTTTTCCTCTAGGAGTTTTATAATAGCCAGTGTTACATTTAGGTCTTTGTTCCATTTTGAATTTATTTTTGTGTATGGTGCTATAGACTGTACTAATTCATTCTTTTACAAGTAGTTGTCCATTTTCCCCAGCAGCACTTATTGAAGAGACTGCCTTTTCTCCATTGTATATTCTTGTCTCCTTTGTCATAAATTAATTCACCATAAGTGTGTGGGTTTATTTCTGGGCTCTCTATTCTGTTCTAATTATGTTTGTGTCTGTTTTTGTGCTAGTACCACACTGTTTAGATTACTGTGGCATTGTAGTGTAGTCTGAAGTCAGGAAACAAGATACCTCCAGCTCTCTTTCTTTCTCAAGATTGTTTGGGCTATTCAGGGTCTTTTGTGTTTCCATACAAATTTTAAAGTAATGCTCTAGTTCTGTGAAAAATACCCTTGGTGTTTTGATAGGGATTGCATCAAATCTGTAGATGGACTTGGGTAGTATGGTCATTTTAACAATATTGATTCTTCCAATCCAAGAATACAAAATATCCTTCCAGCTGTTTTTGTCACCTGCAATTTCTTTCATCAGAGTCTATTAATTTTCCTAGTACAGGTCTCTTACATCCTTAAGTAGGTTTATTCCTAGATATTTTATTCTTTTTGATGTGATGGTAAATGGGATTGTTTCCTTAAATTCTCTTTCTGATAGTTCGTTGTCAGTGTACAGAAATGCAAGAGATTTCTGTGTATTAAGTCAGTATCCTGCAACTTTACCAAATTCCTTGATGAGCTCCAGTAGTTTTCTGGTAGTGTTTTTAGGATTTTCTATGCATAGTATCATGTCATCTGCAAACAGTGACAGGTTTAATTCTTCCTTTCCAATTTGGATTCCTTTTATTTATTTTTCTTCTCTGATTGCTGTAGCTAGGATTTCCAAAACTATGTTGAATGAAAGTGGTGAGAGGACCATCCTTGTTTTGTTCCTGATCTTAGAGAAAATACTTTCAGCTTTTCACCACTGAGTATAATGTGAGCTGTGGGTTTTTCATATATGGCTTTTATTATGTTGAGGTATGTTCCCTCTATGACCCATTTTGGAGAGTTTTTATCATAAATGAGAGTTGAATTTTGTCAAAAGCTGTTTTTGCATCTACTGAGACGATCATATGGTTTTTATTCTTCATTTTATTTAATGTGCTGTATTACATTGATTCATTTGAAAATATTGAAAAATTCTTCTTCCTTAGGATAAAGCCCACTTGATCATAGTGTATGATCTTTTGGTTTATTGTTGGATTCAATTTGCTAAAATTTTGTTGAGAATTTTTACATCTATATTCATCATGATATTGGCCTATAATTTTCTTTTTTTGTGATATCTTTGTCTGGTTTTTGGTATCAGGGTGATGCTGGCCACACAGAATGAGTCTGGAAGTGTGTTCCTTCCTCTGCAAGTTTTGGAATAGTTTTAGAAGGATAGGTGTCATCTCTTCTCTAAATGTTTGGTAGAATTCACCTATGAAGCCATCTGGTCCTGAACTTTTGTTTGTTGCCAGTTTTTAAATTGCTGAATCAATTTCATTGGTCCGTTCATATTTTCTATTTCTTCCTGGTTCAGTCTTGGGATATTGTGCCTTTCTAGGAATTTTTCCATTTCTTCTAGGTAGTCCATTTTACCAGCATGTAGTTACTCATGGCAGTCTCTATTATAATTTCACACCAGTCAGAATAGCTATCATCAAAAAGAACACAAATAACAAACGCTGGTGAGATGTGGAGGAAAGGGAACCCTTTTACACTTTTCATGGAAATGTAAATTGGTGCAGTCACTGTGGAAAACAATATGGAGGTTTCTCAAAAAACTAAAAATTGAACTACCATAATAGCCAGCAATTCCAGTCCTGGGTATATACTCTAAATAAAAACACTAATTCAAAAATATGTAAGTCCCAATGTTCATAGCAGCAGTATTTACCATAGTCAAGACATGGAAGCAACCTAAATGCCCATCAAAAAATGTATGGATAAAGAAAATGTACCATACATACATACACACACACACACACACACACACACACACACACATATATATATATAAAACTCAGACATAAAAAATAATGGAATTTTGCCATTTTCAGGAACATGGATGGAGTTGAAGGGCATTATTGTAAGTGAAATATGTCAGAAAGAGAGACACAAATACTGTATGATATCACTTACATGTAGAATTTAAAAAGAAATACAACAAACTAGTGAATAAATTAAAAAAGAAGCAGACTCACAGATATAGAGAACAAACTAGTGGTTACCAGTTGGGAGAAGAAAGGGGGAAGGACAATATAGGGGTAGAGGGAAAAAGGGTTATTGTGGGATTATATGAATTTATATGTGTGAAATTTTGAAAATTGTAAAGCACTATAGAATTTAAAGAATCTTTCATTTAATAAAGAAAAAAATGAACTGAGTTGAGAAATAGAGGAAACTTACATAAAGGTTATGGAGTTGCTTTTAAGTCTTTTGTATCATCTACAATGAAAATTGACAAGAATTTTGATAAGTAAATGTTTGTTGTTTAAGCCAAAAGAGGAAAAAATGAATATTATGCTAAGTGAAATAAGCCAGACAGAAAGGAAAAATGATATGTTCCCACTTATATGTGGAATTTTAAAAAGTCAAATACATAGAAGCAGAGACTAGAACAGTGGTTATCATGGGAGGGGAGGTGGAGGAAATAGGGAGATGTTGGTCAAAGGGTACAAACTAACAGTTATACAAGATGAATGTCAAGAGATCTAATGCACAGCATAATGACTGTGGTTAATACTGAGCTGAATACTGGAAATTTGCTATGAGAGTAGATTTCAGGTTCTCTCATCACACACGCACAATAAATGGTAACTATGTGAGAAGAAGATATGATATTTAGCTTGATTGTACTAATCATGTCACTATACATATAAAATCAACATGCTGTACACTTTAAATATATATATTCTATTAAAAATGTAAAAAGAAAAAAAGACAAAATGAAACACTGGTTTACATGCAAAAGAAAAGGGTGTGTAGCGTTTAGGCCCACTGCAAAGTTAGAAAGAACAGTCTTTAATGTTGCCCTCACTTCTGACACCAAGTTCAAGTTCAGTGGATTCCCTAAATCACCCTCAGGTTTTATAATTCCCTGAAGGAACTCACAAAAATCACTGAAAGCTGTTAAAAATCATGATTATAATTTTATTACATAGTTCATTACAAGGAAAGGATATGGATTCAAATCATCTAAGAGAGGAAGCACCTAGGACAGAATCCAGAAAATGTACTAAATATGGGGCTCCCGTTGCTTTCAATCCATAGAATTATAGATGTGTTGCCTGTCCAGTAGTGGTGAATGACACTTTCCAATTCATTTTTTGAGGCCAGCACTACCCTAATACCTAAAGCAGGCAACAATTTTATAAAAAAATAAAAATACACACCAATATCTCATAAACATGTGCAAAAATATTCAAAAACATATTAGCAAATCAAATCCAACAATGAATAAAAGAATTATACTTTATGGTCAAGTGGGATTTATTTCTAGTATGCAAGGTTGATTCAACATTCAAACATCAATTACTGTAATCCATCATGTGAACAAGATAAAGAAGAAAAATCATATGATCATATGATTATATCTATTGATGTAGAAAAAGCATTTGACAAAATGCAACATCCATCTATTATACAAAATGTTAGCAAACTAGTAATAGAGGGTGACTTTCTCAATTTCATAAAGAACATCTACAAACGTTGACAACTGGTGAGGAAGTGAAGCTACAGGAACACTCATTCACTGATGGTGGGAATGCAAAATGGTACAGCCACTTTGAAAGACAGTATTTGGTAGTCAAAAAAAAAACAACTAAACTCAACTAAACTAAATATACTCTTACCACATGATCCAGTAATCATGCTTCTAAGTGTTTACTCAAATGAACTGAAAACATGTCTACACAAAAACCCTCACATAAATGTTCATATTAGCTTTACTCAGAATTGGCAAAAATTAGAAGTAACTAAGATGTTCTTCAGTGTGAAAGGATAAATAAATCATAGTACCTCCATAACATGGAATATTAATAGGCACTAAAAAGAAATAAGCTATCAAGACACAAAAGACATTCAGGAACCTAAAAACATATTGCCTAGTGACAGAATCCAGTCTGTAAAGTATGCATACTATATAATCCCAGCTATATGACATTCTGGAAAAGATAAAACTATAGAGATATTAAAAAGATTACTCTGTCAGGAGAAAGAGAGGAATGAATAGGTAGCTGAGGTAATTTTTAGCACGGTGAACAATTTTTTATGATGCTGTGATGGTGGATCCCTGTAATTATATATTTGTCAAAAACATAGAATTTTCTGTACAACAGAGTGAAACCTAATGTAAACTATGCAGTTTAGTAGCAATGTATTAACATTAGTTCATCTATGGTAACAAATGCACCATGGTAATGCAAGACGTTAATAACAGTAGAAACTGAACATAGGAGAACGGAGGTATATGGTGACTCTCTGTATTCTTAATTTCTGTAAACTTAAAACTTCTCTAAAAAATAAAGTATGTCAGTTTTAAAAAATTATGAGGATTGTAACTGTTGGTCTCAATTTTTGCCTAAATTGAAAATTTTTGTGTTTTTTTTTTAAGTAAGTAGAGGTCTTTCTGCATTGTTTAGTTGGTTTTACTTGGAAACTTCATGATGTAGAAGTGGACATTTTTAATGTGTTTAGTGATATTTTACAGAATATCTAATGATTTGTAATATGCATTTACTAACATTCATAATGAGGTCATCATTAGAACCCAAAGTAGCTACAGCAAGTATCATTGCTATATTGGCCACCAAGCATAATGATAAATGCCTAAAACCACAGAGATAATCCTAAATATATGTCTTCAATAGCTTAGACAGCATTGTATTTACTTTATTATATTTAAATAAGGCAAAAACCAGTGCTACCACACCAGAATTTCTTTTAAACTTAAAAAAACCCTAAATCTACAAATATGTCACATATTTTCTTTAATCTATCCTCAATGTTTTATAATTCGGACACAATCAAGTATTAAACAGGAGAGCTGTAATCTTAGTCTGTGCATAGTATATAATATTTTAACATGGTTTCTCAAGCGGTTAAAAGTCTGGTCATGGATACATGTATATGTATGGCTGAGTTCCTTTGCTGTGCACCTGAAACAATCACAACATTGTTAATTGGCCATACTCTAACATAAAATAAATTTTTTTTTAAGTCTTCAAATAACAAGTGCTGGAAAAAAAAAGGTGATCATGAGAATTGAGTGTATTAAACCAAGCTTATTTTCAAAAACCTAAACTTTAGCTTCTTCTTGAAAATCTGTTAAATAGAATCTTTAATTGAATCCAAATGTAAACCCTATAAATTTATTACTGTCTAAAAAACTGTGAATGGCAGTACCTGAAGAAATAAAATCTGTTTTTTTTCCAAAGGCAAAGACCACAGAAAAATCTACTCAATAAAGATTTAATGAATGCCTGCTATTGGGAAAGAATCATTTTAGAAGTTGTTTGGATTCCAATGCTTATTAGGTAAATCAATGGCAACAATGCAGTCACTTTAATTTTATGTATATATCATCAAACTCTAAGCTTAATATCTAATAGTTACCAGATTGAGACAGGCACTGGGGAATTAAAAATAACAATAGTGACAATATTAGTAATGATACAGCTATCATTTGTTGAGAGCCTTCTCTGTGCCAGACACTCTATGAGTATATTCCATCTTGTGTTATCCCATTTTTTACTTGAAAACTTTACCATATGCTTAGATAAATTAAGTATCTAATATAAATATTCAAATCTACTTGCAGAACAGGTAACTAAATTATCATGTTTCCCTCAAAAGGTCCTCAACTACATCATACTACTTCTCATACAAAGACATAGAAGATAATCTTGCTTTCCTTGAAAGGTCACAGGTCATAAGGTGATGTTGACATATAAATTGTTATAAAACAATGCAGCAATTGCTATGATGAAGGGACATCTGTAACATAATATGCAGCAAAGAAGGGAGCTTCTAACTTCCTCATGGGATCCATTCACAGAGGACATGACAGCCATCTTGAGTCGGAGGGTGAGTCAAGAGTAGTGAGGCATATGGGTAAAGAGAAGAGGAAAATTAAAGTATCATTGCATGAGGGAAGTGCATAGAGTTTAGTGAGGCTATTTCACAGAATGAACTTGTAGAAATGACAAGGAACTATGCTAGAGGAACAAGCAGTTTGAGATTATGAAGAAGATTAGGTATGACTTGCTGAGAAGGTCACAACTGATTCTGTAAGCAATGGGAGAAATTGACACAGAGCAGTGATCCAATTAAGCTCACTTTGAGAAGTGAGCACCTTAGAAGTGGTGACGGTAATGGGTAAGAACAGAGCATGATCAGAGACAGGAAAACCAGCTGCAGTATTCCAGGAAGGAAATAATGTAGATGAAATCAAGAGACCTATTGAAAAGGTATACCCCCTGGTTCTGACTTGAGTAACCAAGTAGAGGGTGATATCACAGAGTCTGGGAATACTAGAAGTGGAGGAAGTTTTAGGAGTGGTGTGGTTATGGTGAGTTTAGTATTTTTTTTTTTTTTTTTTTTTTTTTTAGTGGTATGCGGGCCTACCTCTGTTGTGGCCTCTCCCGTTGCGGGGCACAGGCTCCGGACGCGCAGGCCCAGCGGCCATGGCTCACGGGCCTAGCCGCTCCGCGGCACGTGGGATCCTCCCAGACCGGGGCGCGAACCCGGTTCCCCCGCATCGGCAGGCGGACGCGCAACCACTGCGCCACCAGGGAAGCCCGAGTTTAGTTTTAAACATGGTAAAATGATCAGAAGTCCATGGATGTCTGAAAAAGAGAAAATGAAGTGTGGCATTACAAGCAATATAGGTAGTAACTGAGTTTCTGACCTCAGTTGAAATAATCCAGAGTGAGTGGAGAATAAGAATATGAAGCAAAGGTCATGTGAAGACCCTGACTTTTAAGGAGAAGGAAATTATGATAAACTCACGGAGTACAATAATAAGGAGCTAAGATGAGGGAAATGCTGTCATGGAAGCTGAGGATTTCAGACCAGCTCAGTAAAAAGACAGAGCTGAGCCCTTGTTATGTTCCTGATCTCCGCTGGGAAATGGATATCTGACGATGATGAAGACGTGGTTTCTGTTCTCAAGGAGCTCAGAGAATAGTGAAGGGGAGAAGATTAAGTAGGAAATGGACAGAAAGGAATCTTTGATTTGGCTGTTAAGTGATTGGTCACTGCATGGGAGAGCACCTTGGGGATGGTAGGCAAGTAGGCAGAGAGGTAAATGTGGAGTGTGTCAATGAGCTCAGATGAGAGACATTAATTTCTAAGAAAAAATTTTGATTTTTTTTCCACCTATAGTTTCAGAATACTGGAATTAAGTTCTTGTCAACAGTGTGAGATAGGAGTTAGCTCCATTTTTTCCTTTATGCAAACCCAAGTATCCTAATACTGTTTATTAAAAAGACTGCTATTCCTTCATGCCTGTGCAATACCATCTTTGTCACAAAGTATTCAGATGCACTGAATTTTCATATTGTGTTCTATTTCACTGATATATTGGTTCATCCTTGCAGTGAAGGCCATAATATTTTGATTATTGTAGTTTTATCATAAGGCTTGGTAACCTGGATGAAGTCTTGCTATCTTATTCTTTTCCAAGTGTGTCTTGAATATTCTTCACTCTCCAAATATCCGTAAACATGATAGAATCCACTAGAAAAATTCCACTAAGTAATTGGAATTATGGTTAGGATTCCTTGAATCTACACATCAGTTTGTAGAGAATTGACATATTACAATATTAAAAATACTAACGCATGAACTTGGTATGTTTATTCATTTATTCAAGTATTATTTAATTTCTCTTAGCTACATTTTAATGTTTTCTATATCAAAGTCTTGCATTTGTTAGACTTTACCCTTGATATTTGGTATTTTTGACGCTTTTGAAAATACATTTTTTTGTTGTTGTTGTTTGTTTTGTTTTGTTTTGTTTTGCTGTATGCTGGCCTCTCACTGTTGTTGCCTCTCCCGTTGCGGAGCACAGGCTCTGGACGCTCAGGCTCAGCGGCCGTGGCTCATGGGCCTAGCCGCTCCGTGGCATGTGGGATCTTCCCGGACCAGGGCATGAACCTGTGTCCCCTGCATCGGCAGGCGGACTCTCAACCACTGCGCCACCAGGGAAATTCTAAAAATACATTTTTAAAATAAATTTTTATTGGAGTATAGTTGATTTACAATGTTTTGTTAGTTTCTGCTGTACAGCAAAGTGAATCAACTATATCTATATATCTATATATCTATATCTATATCTATATATATCTCCACTCTTTTTTAGATTCTATTCCCATATAGGTCGTTACAGATTATTGGGTAGAGTTCCCAGTGCAATACAGTAAGGTCTTATTAGTTATCTATTTTATATCTATTTTATACCTTTATATATATATTATATATATTTTATTTAGTGCGTATATGTCTATCCCAGTCTCCCAATTTATCCCTCCCCCCACCATTCACCCTTGGTAAGCATAAGTTTGTTTTCTATATCTGTGATGCTATTTCTGTTTTGTAAAGAGGTTCATTTGTACCATTTATTTTTATGTTCCACATATAAGCAATATCATATGATATTTTTCTTTCTCTGTCTAATTTTACTCAGTATGACAATCTCTAGGTCCATCTGTGTCACTGCAAGTGACATCATTTTGTTTTTCGGTTTTTTATGTCTGAGTAGTATTCCACTGTATTGATATACACAATCACATCTTCTTTATCCATTTCTTCATCAATGGACATTTAAGTTGCTTCCTTGTCCTGGCTATTGTAAATAGTGCTGCAATGAAAACTGGGGTACATTTATCTTTTTGAATTATGATTTTCTCTGAATATATACCCAGGAGTGTGACCAAAAATTCTCTTTCTGTTTCTTGCTAATATACAGAAATGAAATTCATTTGGATATATTGAGCTTTAAACAAGCCACTTTGATAAACAACTAACTTTTGATTCTAATAATTATTATGAATTCTTATTTGATTTCCTATACACAGTCATCTGTATGTAACATTAGTATTATTTCTGGGCTTTAATCTTATAATTTATCTTTATATACAGATGTAGATATGGACATAGAATTTAATCTGCATTACTTAACACCTCCAATATACCACTGAATAGTAGCGGTGACAGTAAGCAAACTTTTGTTATTGCCAGTAACAGAAGAAATATGTTCAACATTTCATCTTTTTTTTCTTTTCCTTTTTCTTAACACCTTTTTTTGAGTATAGTTGCTTTACAATGGCGTGTTAGTCTCTACTGTATAACAACGTGACTCAGCTATACTTATACATATATCACCATACCCCTCCCTCTTGCATCTCCTTCCCACCCTCCCTATCCCACCCTGCTAGATGGTCAAAAAGCACCAACCTGATCACCCTGTGCTATGCAGCTGCTTCCCACTAACTATCTATTTTACATTGGGCAATGTATATATGTCCATGCCACTCTCTCACTTCGTCCCAGCTTACACTTCCCCCTCCTCTTGTCCTCAGGTCCATTCTCTACATCTGTGTCTTTATTCCTGCCCTGCCCCTAGGTTCTTCAGAACCTTTTTTAAAAAAAATTCCATATATATGTATTAGCAGATGGTATTTCTTTTTCTCTTTCTGACTTATTCACTCTGTATGACAGACTCTAGGTCCACCAACCTTACTACAAATAACTCAGTTTCATTTCTTTTTATGGCTGAGTAATATTCCATTGTATATATGTGCCACATCTTCTTTCTTCATTCATCTGTCGATGGACACTTAGATTACTTCCACATCCTGGCTATTGTAAATAGAGCTGCAATGAATATTGTGTTACATGACTCTTTTTGAATTATGGTTTTCTCAGGGTTTATGCCCAGTAGTGGGATTGCTGGGTCATATGGTAGTTCTATTTTTACTTTTTTAAGGAACCTCCATACTGTTCTCCATAGTGGCTGTATCAATTTACATTCCTACCAACAGTGCAAGAGGGTTCCCTTTTCTCCACACCCTTTCCAGCATTTACTGTTTGTAGATTTTTTGATAATGGCCATTCTTAATGGTGTGAGGTGATACCTCATTGTAGTTTTGATTTGCATTTCTCTAATGATTAGTGACATAGAGCATTCTGTCATGTGTTTGTTGCCAATCTGTATATCTTCTTTGGAGAAATGTCTATTTCAGCCTTCCCTCCATTTTTGGCTTGGGTTGTGTGTTTTTTTGATATTGAGCTGCATGATTTACTTATATATTTTAGAGATTAATCCTTTGTCAGTTGCTTCATTGCAAATATTTTCTCCTATTCTGAGGGCTGTCTTTTCGTCTTCTTTATGGTATCCTTTGCTGTGCAAAAGCTTTTAAGTTACATTAGGTTCCATTGTTTATTTTTGTTTTTATTTCCATTTCTCTAGGAGGTGGGTCAAAAAGGATCTTGCTGTGATTTATGTCATGGAGTGTTCTGCCTATGTTTTCCTATTTCATTTCTTTTTATGGCTGAGTAATATTCCATTGTATATATGTGCCACATCTTCTTTCTTCATTCATCTGTCGATGGACACTTAGATTACTTCCACATCCTGGCTATTGTAAATAGAGCTGCAATGAATATTGTGTTACATGACTCTTTTTGAATTATGGTTTTCTCAGGGTTTATGCCCAGTAGTGGGATTGCTGGGTCATATGGTAGTTCTATTTTTACTTTTTTAAGGAACCTCCATACTGTTCTCCATAGTGGCTGTATCAATTTACATTCCTACCAACAGTGCAAGAGGGTTCCCTTTTCTCCACACCCTTTCCAGCATTTATAATTTCATTCTTTTACATGTAGCTGTCCAGTTTTCCCAGCACAACTTATTGAAGAGGCTGTCTTTCTGCCATTGTACATTCTTGCCTCCTTTATCAAAAATAAGGTGAGCATATCAGCATGCGTTTATCTTTGGGCTTTATATTCTGTTCCAATGATCTGTATTTCTGTTTTTGTGCCAATACCATACTGTCTTCATTACTGTAACTTTGTAGTATAGTCTGAACTCAGGGAGCCTGATTCTCCCAGATCCGTTTTTCTTTCTCAAGATTGCTTTGGTTATTTGGGGTCTTTTGTGTTTCCATACAAACTGTGAAATATATTGTTCTAGTTCTGTGAAAAAATGCCATTGGTAGTTTGATAGGGACTGCATTGAATCTGTAAAAAGCTTTGCGTAGTATAGTCATTTTCACAATGTTGATTCTTCCAATCCAAGAACATGGTATATCTCTACATCTGTTTGTATCATCTTTAATTTCTTTCATCAGTGTCTTATAGTTTTCTGCATACAGGTCTTTTGTCTCCTTAGGTAGGTTTCTTCCTAGGCATTTTGTTGTTTTTGTTACAATGGTAAATGGGAGTGTTTTCTTAATTTCTCTTTCAGATTTGTTATCCTTAGTGTATAGGAATGCAAGAGATTTCTGTGCATTAATTTTGTATCCTGCAACTTTACCAAATTCATTGATTAGCTCTAGTAGTTTTCTGGTAGAGTCTTTAGGATTCTCTATGTATAGTATCATGTCATTTGCAAACAGTGACAGTTTTACTTCTTCTTTTCCAACTTGATTCCTTTTATTTCTTTTTCTTCTCTGACTGCTGTGGAAAAACTTCCAAAACTATGTTGAATAATAGTGGTGAGAGTGGGCAACCTTGTCTTCTTCCATATCTTTGGTGAGGAAATGGTTTCAGATTTTCACCATTGAGAATGATGTTGGCTGTGGGTTTGTCATATATGGCCTTTATTATGTTGGGGTAAGTTCCCTCTATGCTTACTTTCTGGAGGGTTTTTATCATAAATGGGTGTTGAATTTTGTCAAAAGCTTTTTCTGCATCTATTGAGATGATCATATGGTTTTTCTCCTTCAAATTGTTAACATGGTTTATGACATTGATTGATTTGCGAATATTGAAGAATCCTGGCATTCCTGGGATAAACCCCACTTGATGATGGTGTATGATCCTTTTAATGTGCTGTTGGATTCTGTGTGCTAGTATTTTATTGAGAAGTTTTGCATCTATGTTCATCAGTGATATTGGCCTGTTATTTTCTATCTTTGTAACATCTTTGTCTTATTTTGGTATCAGGGTGATTGTGGCCTTGTGGAATGAGTTTGGGAGTGTTCCTCCCTCTGCCATATTTTGGAAGAGTTTGAGAAGGATAGGTGTTAGCTTTTCTCTAAATATTTGATAGAATTGGCCTGTGAAGCCTTCTGGACCTGGGATTTTGTGTGTTGGAAGATTTTTAATCACAGTCTCAATTTCAGTGCTTGTGATCGGTCTGTTTATATTTTCTATTTCTTCCTGGTACAGTCTTGGAAAGTTGTGCTTTTCTAAGAATGTGTCCATTTCTTCCAGGTTGTCCATTTTATTGACATATAGTAGCTTGTAGTAATCTCTCATGATCCATTGTATTTCTGCAGTGTCAGTTGTTACTTCTCTTTTTTTCATTTCCAATTCTACTGATTTGAGTCTTTTCCCTTTTTTTCTTGATGAGACTGGCTAATGGTTTATCATTTTCTCTAAATATTTGATAGAATTGGCCTGTGAAGCCTTCTGGACCTGGGATTTTGTGTGTTGGAAGATTTTTAATCACAGTCTCAATTTCAGTGCTTGTGATCGGTCTGTTTATATTTTCTATTTCTTCCTGGTACAGTCTTGGAAAGTTGTGCTTTTCTAAGAATGTGTCCATTTCTTCCAGGTTGTCCATTTTATTGACATATAGTAGCTTGTAGTAATCTCTCATGATCCATTGTATTTCTGCAGTGTCAGTTGTTACTTCTCTTTTTTTCATTTCCAATTCTACTGATTTGAGTCTTTTCCCTTTTTTTCTTGATGAGACTGGCTAATGGTTTATCAATTTTGTTTATCTTCTCAAAAACCAGCTTTTAGTTTTATCGATCTTTGCTATTGTCTCCTTCATTTCTTTTTCATTTATGTCTGATCTGATCTTTATGATTTCTTTCCTTCTGCTAACTTCAGGGGTTTTTTGTTCTTCTTTCCTAGCTGCTTTAGGTGAAAAGTTAGGTTGTTTATTTGAGATGTTTCTTGTTTCTTGAAGTAACATTATATTGCTATAAACTTCCCTCTTAGAACTGATTTCGCTGCATCCCATAGGTTTTGGGTCATTGTGTTTTCATTGTCATTTGTTTCCAGGTATTTTTTGATTTCCTCTTTGATTTCTTCAGTGATCTCTTGGTTATTAGCAGTGTATTGTTTACCCTCCATGTGTTGGTATTTTCTACAGATTTTTTTCTGTAATTGATATCTAGTCTCGTAACATAGTGGTCAGAAAGATGCTTGATATGATTTCAATTTTCTTAAATTTACCAAGGTTTGATTTGTGACCCAAGATATGCTCTATCCTGCAGAATGTTCCATGAGCACTTGAGAAGAAAGTGTATTCTGTTGTTTTTGGATGGAATGTCCTATAAATATCTATTAAGTCCATTTTGTTTAATGTATCATTTAAAGCTTGTGTTTCCTTATTTATTTTCATTTTGATGATCTGTCCTGTGGTGAAAGTGGATTGTTAAAGTCCCCTACTATGGGGCTTCCCTGGTGGCGCAGTGGTTGAGAGTCCACCTGCCGATGCAGGGGACACGGGTTCCTGCCCCGGTCTGGGAGGATCCCACATGCAGCTAGGTAATAGTCTTTATTTTAATGTCTAGTTTGTCTGATATTAGAATTGCTACTCCAGCTTTCTTTTGATTTCCATTTGCATGGAATACCTTTTTCCATCCCCTCAATTTCCATCTGTATGTGTCCCTAGGTCTGAAGTGGGTCTGTTGTAAACAGCATATATGCAAGTCTTGTTTTGTGTCCATTCAACTAGTCTGGGTCTTGTTTTTTTATCCATTCAGCCAGTCTATATCTTTTGATGGGAGCATTTTTTCCATTTAGTTTTAAGGTAATTGTCAATATGTATGTTCCTATTGCCATTTTCTTAATTGTTTGGGGTTTGTTATTGTATGTCTTTTCCTTCTCTTGTTTTTCCCACCTAGAGAAGTTCCTTTAGCATTTGTAAAGCTGGTTTTGTGGTGTTGAATTCTCTTAGCTTTTACTTGTCTGTAAAGGTTTTATTTTCTCCTTCGAATCTGAATAAGATCCTTGCTGGGTAGTGTAAACTTGGTTGTAGGTTTTTCCCTTTCATCACTTTAATTATGGTCTGCCACTCCCTTCTGGCTTGCAGAGTTTCTGCTGAAAGATCAGCTGTTAACCTTATGGGGATTCCCTTGTATGTTATTTGTTGTTTTTCCCTTGCTGCTTTTAATATTTTTTCTTTGCATTTAACTTTTGATAGTTTGTGGGGATTCCCTTATGTGTTATTTGTTGTTTTTCCCTTGCTGCTTTTAATATTTGTTCTTTGTATTTAATTTTTGGTAGTTTTATTAATATGTGTCTTGGCATGTTTCTCCTTGGATTTATCCTGTATGGGACTCTCTGTGCTTCCTGGACTTGATTAACTCTTTCTTTTCCTGTATTAGGGAGATTTTCAACTATAATCTCTTCAAATATTTTCTCAGTCCCTTTCTTTTTCTCTTCTTCTTCTGGCATCCCTATAATTTGAATGTTGGTGTGTGCCTTGTTGTCTCAGAAGTCTCTGAGACTGTCCTCAATTCTTTTCATTCTTTTTTCTTTCTTCTGCTCTGCGGTAGTTATTTCCACTATTTTATCTTCCAGGTGACTTATCCGTTCTTCTGCCTCAGTTATTCTGCTATTGATTCCTTGTAGAGAATTTTTAATTTCATTTATTGTGTTGTTCATCATTGTTTGTTTGCTCTTTAGTTCTTCTCG
>NC_041231.1:62449052-62493889 GCF_002837175.3 Physeter macrocephalus
TTATTGTGTTGTTCATCATTGTTTGTTTGCTCTTTAGTTCTTCTCGGTCCTTGTTAAACGTTTCTTGTATTTTCTCCATTTTATTTCCAAGATTTTGGATCATCTTTACTATCATTACTCTGAATTCTTCTTCAGGTAGACTGCTTATTTCCTCTTCATTTGTTTTGTCTGATGAGTGTTTACCTTGCTCCTCCATCTACTGTGTGTTTCTCTGTATTCTCATTTTGCTTAACTTACTGTGTTTGGCTTCACCTTTTTACAGGCTGCATGTTTGTAGTTCTCATTGTTTGTGCTGTCTGCCCCCAGTGGCTCATATTGGTTCAGTGGATTGTGTAGGCTTCCTGGTGTAGGTGACTGTTGCCTGTGTTCTGGTCGATGAGGCTAGATCTTGTCTTTCTGGTGGACAGTACTGTGTCTTGTGGTATGTTTTTGGGTTTCTGTCACCTTATGATTTTAGGCAGTTTCTCTGCTAATGGGTGGGGTTGTGTTCCTGTCTTGCCAGTTGTTTGGCATAGGGTGTCCAGCACTGTAGCTTTCTGGTCATTGAGTGGAGCTGGGTCTTAGTATTGAGATGGAGATCTCTGGGAGATCTTTCACCATTTGATATTATGTGGAGCCAGGAGGTTTCTGGTGGACCAATGTCCTGAACTTGGCTCTCCCATCTGTGAGGCACAGGCCTGACACCCGGCTGGAGCACCAAGACCCTGTCACCCACACTACTCAGAAGAAAATGGAGAAAAAAAACAAAGAAAGAAAAAAAGAAAGAAAGAAAGAAAGAAAGAAAATGAAATAAAATAAAAAGTTATTTAAAATATTTTAAAAATTATTTTTAAAAAATTAAAAAGTAACAAAAAAGAAAGAAAAAAGAATGAAAGAAAGAAGAGAGTAATGAATTGAAAAAACAAATCCACCAATGATTACAAGTGCTAAAAACTGTACTAAAAAAAAAGAAAAATATATGGACAGACAGAACCCTAGGACAAATGGTAAAAGCAAAGGTATACAGACAAAAATCACAAAAGAAGCATACACATATACACTCACAAAAAGACAAAAACCAAAAAATAAATATGTCTATATTTTTTTTAAAAAGGGAAGAGAGCAACCAAATCAATACATAAATCTACCAATGATAATAAAGTCTAAATACTAAATTAATATAATCCTAAAACCAGAAACCAGTCAGTTGCATACAGCAACCCCCAAGCATACAGTTGCTCCCAAAGTCCACCACCTCAATTTTCTGATGATTCATTGTCTTTTCAGGTATTCCACAGCTGCAGGGTACATCAAATTAACTGTGGAGATTTAATCCACTTCTCCTAAGGCTGCTGGGGGAAATTTCCCTTTCTCCTCTTTGTTCACACAGCTCCTGTGGTTCAGCTATGGATTTGGCCCTGCCTCTGTGTGTAGGTTGCCTGAGGGCGTCTGTTCCTGCCCAGACAGTATGGGGTTAAAGGAGCAGCTGATTAGGGGTCTCTGGCTCACTCAGGCCAGGGGGGCGGGAGTTGTATGGAAAGTGGGGTAAGACTGCGACAGCAGAGATCAGCATGAAGTTGCAACAGCCTGAGGTGTGCTGTGTTTTCTTCCGGGGAAGTTGTCCCTGGATCACGGGACCCCGGCATTGGGGGGCTGCACAAGCTCCCAGGAGGGGAGGTGTGGATAGTGACCTGTGCTTGCACACAGGCTTCTTGGTGCCTGCAGCAGCAGCCTTAGCTTTTCATGCCCGTCTCTGATGTGGTGCTAATACCTGGCTCGTGCCCATCTCTGGAGCTCATTTAGGTGGTTCTCTGAATCCCCTCTCCTCACACACCCTGAAACAATAGTCTCTTTCCTCTTAGACAGGTCCAGAGTTTTTCCCGGAATCCCTCCCAGCTAGCTGTGGTGCATTAGCCCCCTTCAGGCTGTGTTCACGCAGTCAACCCCAGTCCTCTCCCTGGGATCTGATTCCAAAGCTGGAGCCTCAGGTCCCAGCCCCCGCCTGCCCCGGTGCATGAGTAGACAAGCCTCTCAGGCTGGTTAGTGCCAGTCGGCACCAATCCTCTGTGCAGGAATCTCTCTGCTTTGCCCTCTGCATCCCTGTTGCTGTGCTCCCCTCCATGGCTCCGAAGCTTACTCACCCCCGCACCCCAGTCTTTGCCAGTGAAGGGGCTTCCTCATGTGTGGAAACTTTTCCTCCTTCACAGCTCCTTCCCTGAAGTGCAGGTACTGTCCCTATTCTTTTGTCTCTGTTTTTTCTTTTTTCTTTTGCCATACCCAGGTATGTGGGGAGTTTCTTTCCTTTTGGGAAGCCTGAGGTCTTCTCCCAGAGTTCAGTAGGTGTTCTGTAGAAGTTGTTCCACATGTAGATGTATTTCTGATGTATTTGTGTGGAGGAAGATGATCTCCATGTCTTACTTCTCCACCATCTTGAAGGTCTCTCCACCCAAAGCAGGCACTTTAACCATTCATTTGAGCCTGAGAAAATTCAGTGGTACAACACTGCACTAGAGTTCCCTGTGTGTCTGACTCACGGCTTATAACTTTCTTTTTCTTCACAATGCTTCACATTGTAGCATATGTGTTTCCTGCAACTTGTAAGAACATCTAGAGGAAGGTGCTGTGGAATGAAGTCTTTACAAGCATACAGAAAAGCCAATTCATAGATTCTATTTTAATACTAGTGTTTTCCAGCATCAAAGCTGCCTTTAAACAAGGTTGCTCCTTTCTTTTGTTCCCTGCATTACTATACTCTGGGAGTGAAACTAATTTTAGTGAGAATATATTATGCCATATTATGTCTTTCCAGTAACTTGTACCAAAAGACCATCCTTCTAATGGGAAACCAGACTTTACCTCTAGCCTGAACCAGTGGTGAAGTTTTTCTCTGTGTTCAATGTGGTAGCTCTTTTGCTGAGTCACTTGAGCCTGAGGAAATTCAGTGCCAAAGCACCGTTATACAATTTACCATTAGCATGACTAACTGAGTATTGGTTCCTTTAGTCATAGACCATAGAGTACCCAAAGTCTTTGAGTCACAGAGAGATGAAAAGCTATATACTACAGTCTTTTTAAAGCTACATTTTCCCCATTTCAACCTGCCTTATAGACACAGTTGTTGACTTTCTTACCTTAACTGCATGCAGCAGACAATGAGCAAAACTTACTTTCATAGAAATATCTATGCCCTTACTATTTTGGTCTGGAGCTTCTACCAAAGTCGAAGTGTCTAATGGGGAAACAAAACTTTACCTCTACCTTTATAAAAAGATTCTGGTTTTCTGTTATACAGCTAGGCACTTTGCTGATTCAACATGTCTTTAGAAAATCCAGTGCTAAACCAGTTCTACTATTCATCGGTGGCATGACTTATTGAGAACCTTCTCTTTTTTTTGTCTCAAAAAACTTGTGTAATCAATGTCTTTCTTATACCTAGTAAGGAACTTTGAATTACAGATGCTGTGTATCATTTCTTTACAAGCAGACAGAAAAGACAAGGCTAACATGCCCATTTTTAAAGCTTAGATTTTCACATCCTCAAAGATGCCTTTCAAACACAATTGTTACCAGTCTTACTTTCACTGCATTTGATAGTCTCTAAGTGGAACTACATGTACTATTAAAACTTGTGCTTACTCCGTCTTTCTAGGAGCTTGTTGCAAACTTCTATATATCTAAAGACTTTACCTCTAAAATGAAATAATGGTACAGTTTTTCTCTCTTTTAAAGCTAGATGTTTTAACCTTTCATTGGAGCCTGAGAAAATTCAGTGGTAAAACACTGTAGTAGTGTTCCCTATGTGCCTGACTCACTGAGTATGACTTCCTCTCCCTGGAAACACACAATGTATCAACTGTGTTTCCTGTGCCTTGTAAGAAACATCTAGAGAAATATGCTTTGCAATCAAGTGTTTAAACGTGGATAGACTGGTCAATTCATAGATTTTATTTTCAAAGCTAGAATATCCCAGTGTCAAATCTACCTTTAAATTACAGTTGTTTCTGTCTAATGTTCACTGCATTGCTATGCACTTGTAGTGAAACTACTTACACTTAAGGGTGTTCTTTCCAGATATTTGGTAACTTGAATTTTTAGAGTTGTGCTAGGGTGGGTTGGATGATGTGGGTTGTTTTTAATATCTAAATCATTTCCTGGTATAGTTGGATACCTAAATGTTAAGTACTGAACATTGACTTTCTTTTGCAAAGAAGCTAAAGGTGTCTGGGGCTATGTTTGGTACCACACTGTGATTTTTTTAAAAAAGCACATGTTTTTAGAAATCATTATTGGTATTTATTTGCCAATATAAAGAATGTTAATAGACAGTTTATAATTGCTTACTCTGTTTTTAACTAGAAATTAAGGATTTTAAGAGTTGAGGATTGTAATCTAAATATGTAATTAAGGCTACTCAAATAATAAAGGAAATATTTCAGTATACATCAGGGAAGCAGGACATATGTTTTGAATTTTTTTAAAAAAGGAGTTTTATACATGGTCAGGCTGAGATTAGATTAAACTTAATTAGGTAAATGGATTTTGTTATTAAAAGTGGGCTTATACAAGACTTGATTTGGTCCCTCTCTGCTATGAAAACAAGTTTACTTAAAATTCTGCTTTTGATAACAGATTATGTGAACTTCCTTGCCTTTAAGTGATCTGCATTTCCTTTTGCGATCTCTTCTCACATTGGTTAAGAAATAAGTATCTTACAGTGACTTATGATTCTATTTTACCAAGTTTTTGAAAGTTCTTGACACCTTTCCCAAATGTCAAATTTTAATTAAAGTTCTTTTGACCCCTGGCTGTCTTTGGGATGTTTTAGAGGGCCCCTGAGGCATCTCAGAGAGTAATACTTAACTAGTATTATTTGGTATGTTGAATCACACAGAAAGCATTGTCAAATAAGTGATAAGCCTCTTCAAATTATATGGTATGGATAAATGTCACTACTATAGGTATTCTATAAATTATATAAAATTTCTGAAATGTTGATATGTCCTAGTATAATGGTATCAGTCATAAATCTGGTTGTCATCTTAAAATGTTGTATATCACAGCAACTTGGTCAAGCCTCTTTGTCAACACATTGTAATCAGTTCTTTAAATTTGCCTTTTTGACTCTTTAATAGACGGTTAAGCTGATGCTTTGCAAGTGCTTCATCTTCAAGGGGGTTCATAGGAAGGACTTTTTGACAAGTGCATGTATCTGATAAATTTCCGATTACATCACTGAACTGGGTAAGTAAACATCCTAATGGAAACCTGATGGTTTCATAAAAGGTTAAAAAAAGGGTTGGTTACTGAGTGAAGTGATGAATATGGTTATAATGTTTATGGTTTTTTTCTGGAATATTACTGGCTTTGATCTGTGTTTTCCAGCTATAGGGAAGCCCTTCTCCTCAAGTTACACATGACTTACAGCAATTTGATAAATTATACCTCTGTGAGTAAACTTGAAATATTTTTATTTTCTCTCTGGCTGGTCCCTCCAGAAACTGGAGACTCTTGGGTTCTGAGCAGCCTTATCAAGTGAATGGGAAAGACTGTCTCCTGGCATCTCAATATTTGGGGAACTGAGAATTCCACTGTGGCAGAATCTGATGGCAGGCTTTTTGCATGGATTTCCTGACCTTGAGAAGCCTTCTGGGAATTCAGTCTGAGACTTCTGAGGAGTTCCACCACAGCCAGTTTGGAGAAGCCTATGTAGTCAATTGACCAGATTTATTTTACAAACAAATTAGTCTTGATGTGGTGTGTTTGTGGAGATGAAGGTAATGTTTTAGAGAAAAAAAGATTATGTTTTAATAGACATTGAATTCTAGTTCTCCAGTTTCTGGAAGTCTGTATTTATGAAAATTATTTTGTTAGCCACACTTTTGCCCTGATGTTCAGTAGGAAAGGAAAATTATCTAGCAGAGTTGTCACAGAGTGTAAGTGGAGTTGTCACAGAGTGTAACTACTTACTGCCTTCTTTAAGTCTATTGCTAAAAGCAAATGTACAATGATTGTGTCACAATTAGGTATAAGTGGTAAAATGTATGACTTACAAAGTGTTTCCCCATTAACATACCTCTGAGCCTCTTGACACTATCTGATCAGTTTTCCACCAATGTGAATATCTAGGCAAACATAAGGGAGGTCTAGCACCAAGAGACAAGATCTAGCCCAGGGCAAGCAGCTAAAATACCCTGGCATTAAAGGGCATGTTTTGGTCTGTTAAAGGATTTGTAATCAAAAGGGGAAATGATGGGAAAATCTGCATATATCTTGAGGTATGGTGAAGTCGTTCTGGCTGATACATGGTTTAACTTGAATTTTACTGACCAGAGTGGCTTTTTTATGACTGTTTGAACATGCATTTTCCATCTGCCTTGGCCATTGAAGAGGGTATTACATTTGAAAGTCAAAAATGACATAGCTGTGGTTCAGACATCCAAGGTAATACTAGGTGGCCATTGTGGATGTGATTTCAGATGCATTCCTGTGTTTCTGAGAACTTGAGTTTTCTGAGCTGTGTCATACTTTGGATGCCACCAGCCATTCTCAAAGCAATGTCTACTGGCAGATGTCAGCTGTGACCTTATGACCTCAAGGTCTCTTCTTGTAACAATTAAATTTTTAAACAATAAAGTTGTTTTAGATTAGATGTCAGCAGAAAAAGATGTGTTGTGTCCAATAGCTCCTGTTATCCATATGTTAATACCAAATCAGAAGTTAAAACCTACTTAGATTAAAGTAGACACTTGGCTACCTGGCAACAAGTCTCCCCCAAAGTGCAAGGTCCAGACTGGTTTTCAGGCTTATTCTCCTGAATTCCTCAGGGGATGATATCTTTATTATACAAGACTCAGACCCAGGATTTGGAACTTGGAAATATTTCCCACTTGGTGTCCACTCACCAAATTGAGGTAGGACTACACCGCCATTTCAGCAGGAAGTAGCCAGAGCATTTGTTACACCATTCCCTGAAAGAGTTGGGGAAGGATGAAACAGGATTGGAAGTTGAAACTGAGTCCCTCTAAAACCAAGTTCCTCTGCCAAGTTTATGATTATCCTCTCTATCCAATACATTATTCCCCTTCTTGTCCAACACCTGTTCTCCTCAAGATTGGGGGGTATCAAAGAAAAGGGGGCATTGTAATAGGGAAGAAATCTGACTCCATATTAGATCTGTTCCTTTTACTTTAACCTTTGTGCTCTGTTGCCATGCTTAGTCATGCTGGCTCTGTATCTTTTGTAAAAGAATGTTGCCTATAGCTTGAAATATACAGGAACATCATGACTTGAAAGTGACCTGACCTGAACAGAGAACATCATTTGTCTTGTTGGAGGTTTACACAGGAATGTCATGACCTGACCATGACCTGATCCACATGGACAACTGCAAGAACAAAGAATTTTACACTAGTAAGTTTGCAACAACTAACTACACCCCTCCTTCATCTTGCCTTTAAAAGGGCTTTGCTGAAAGCCTTTGAGAAATTCAGGCTTTTTAAGACATAAGCCACCTCTCTCCTTGCATGGTCCTGCAATAAACCTCCTCTGCTCCAAACTTCAACATTTTGGTGTTGTTTGACCTCACTGGGCATTGGACACACAGACTTGCATTCAATAACAATTCAGTATTGAGATACATTTAATTTCTGATAAAATAATATAGTTCACAGATTAAATGATATAATATAGTACATGGCATAGCTGTCTCATGGCAAGTGGTCAATCAATGTTTTTATTGTTAACATCATTCAAGAATCCAAAATAGCTTCATTAAAAGAGTTACTGCAAAAAGCTAGTAAAAAGTTAAAGAAAAAAATGATAAAATGATAGGTCTGACTTGACCCCTACTGCTTCCCTCTTCCCTTTTAACCTGAATACCCATGTTTTACCAAGTATCTGTCTGAAATTCTTTTCTACTGTGAAGAGGCTATTACTACACAGTAATCATTTAAAATAAAAATAAGTTTACAGACAAACCCACTAAAGTGTCTTTCATCCTTGGTCAAAATAACTTCTAGTTGTCCCACGTTGCATGTCCCTAAAGGACCATTATCAAAACGATGGTCCAAAGATAAATGACTCAAGTGGGACAATGGAAAAGAGATTGCCCTCAAAGTTCTTTGGCTTACAAGTCTGTTAACCACTAGAATTGCATGCATCACAAAATGGATAGGACTTGGGATCACTTAAAAATACAGTATGGTATGCAGTTTACAGGAAGAAGGTAAGAAAGACTTTCTTACAGTTTTCTTAACACTACATTAGGCACATCACAAAATGTTTACCACCTGCATTTACAGAAGGAACACTACATAGAACTCAGTTAGCAATTAGCTTCTAAAGCACATTTGCTTACAAATCATGTTAAATTGTTCTCCAGGAGTATCACAGATGGGTATTGCTTGCATTCACAGAAAGAACACTGTATGTGATGCCATGGAGGAGAGTGAAACTTGCCTCCCCCAAATGTCTCTTTGCATGTGGATTATTTTGAGCTGAAACTATCAAGGCCTAAAAAACTAAAAAAGAAACCGACTTTCCTCCAATGGCCTAAAGAATTTACATAGAGAATATGTTCCTGGAATACAGATATCACCAGAGATATCTGCAAAGAATATGGATTAGGTATAGTGGAGGAAACTCAACAGGGACTAGATATCAGAGTCCACTGTGTCCAATTGTCTCTGTTTGGCCCAGCAAACATTTATTTATCAAACATTTGCTTTTCATTTCCATATTAGTTGCCTTCCTCCCTCTTTGAGGTCCTAGACACTGACCCCCAACATCTTCTTTTTTCCTTTAGCTGAAAATGGTATTTAAGCTGCGTTTTTTCAGCCATTTTGGTGAGTTACTCTCAGTTTTCCTGGGTCTCTCTCTCCCATGTATATGTTATTAAACTTTTGTGTGATTTACTCCTGTCAATGTCTCATGTCAATTTAATTCTTAGACTAGCCAGAAGAATATGGGACCCATCATTACTAGCTAGACACTACTTGCACCAAAGCTGCTGCAGTTAAGAGATCATGGGGGGCTTCCCTGGTGGTGCAGTGGTTGAGAATCTGCCTGCCAATGCAGGGGACACGGGTTCGAGCCCTGGTCTGGGAAGATCCCATATGCCGTGAAGCAACTAGACCTTGAGCCACAACTACTGAGCCTGCTCGTCTGGAGCGTGTGCTCCACAACAAGAGAGGCTGCGATAGTGAGAGGCCCGCACACCACGATGAAGATTGGCCCCCGCTCGCTGCAACTCGAGAAAGCCGTCGCACAGAAACAAGGACCCAACACAGCCAAAAATAAATAAATAAATAGATTTTTTTTTTTTTAAGAAAGAAACAACACCTTTAAAAAAAAAAGAGAGATCCTGGGACACCTTATAAAAGCCTTCAGGAGGTGAAAATTCTTCCTTTTTTTTTGGATGCACCATGCTTGAGGGGGATATTAGACCAGGGATCGAGTCTGTGCCCCCTGCAGTGGAAGCACAGACTTAACCACAGGACCACCAGGGAAGTCCCAGGAGGTGATAATTCTTACCATGTCAGTCTCCAGAACCTCTGCCTGCAAGCTTTGTCAAAAATGAAAGTGGTAAGATATATTTTTTTCTTTTCTAAAATTATATCATCAGGAGAAAATATTTGTGGTACTATCTCCTTGTACTTGGAAACTCTTGGTTTGTTTATCTTTTTCCTCCCAGTGATGCTCACTGTTTTTCTTTGTCTCTGTCTTTTGTGTCCATTGTCATAAGGAGGAAAACCATTGGTCTGATTGGGTTTTCCTTTTGTCTTGTTCTATATCTTGAGAGCCTGACTTGTTAACCAGTCCCTCTAGTCTCTGCCATCCAGAGGGTACACATACTGATGTAAATTTTACAGCCAGTCAAATAGACTGGAATTCAGAGCAGTCAATTTGTCTGGCCATTCCAACTCTCAAGGGGATATGTTATAAGGGGTCTCAGTCCTAAGGGATCTTCATTGTCTCAACTTTTCTTGCTTTATTAGTTATGCAACAAAGTCTTTACTGTCTTACACTATTTTTGGAAATAAGCTTTTGGATCATGGGGGCTATATCATCTGTGCCCTCACCAGGAATGCCTCTTGTGTCCATGGTACTAAGCCTGGAAAGTAACCTCTGGGTCTTTCCATAAGTAGGTTTATTGGTTTGAGTCACTATTAATATCCTACTGGTCAATGGCCAGACAATGGATCCTTTGATTTGAAAAAACTTCTAAATTGGTAAGAATTTTAGAGAGCACTTATTATAAACAGCTATTTTACTGGTATAGATGGAAAGATCAAATTAAAAGGTAGATACAGAGAAATATAACAGCTTACCTTAAGAACGCCTGTAAATTTAAAAAAAAAAAGAAGTTTGGGAAACCTTATTGAATTTGTGGTCTCAGTTTCCCCTCAATGGGTCTATGGGTGCTAATAAAACCATTAGGTTAATTAACAAGAAAATAGGAAGAAAGTGAGTGGAAAGTCAAGAGATTCTTCCTAACAAAGTGGAAGTTCCAAAGGGTTATTTAAAAAAAGGTAAATAAAGTAAATATTAAAGGTGGCAAAATAAAGAGAGTCAACCCCAGTCCTCTCCCTGGGATCTGATTCCAAAGCTGGAGCCTCAGGTCCCAGCCCCCGCCTGCCCCGGTGCATGAGTAGACAAGCCTCTCAGGCTGGTTAGTGCCAGTCGGCACCAATCCTCTGTGCAGGAATCTCTCTGCTTTGCCCTCTGCATCCCTGTTGCTGTGCTCCCCTCCATGGCTCCGAAGCTTACTCACCCCCGCACCCCAGTCTTTGCCAGTGAAGGGGCTTCCTCATGTGTGGAAACTTTTCCTCCTTCACAGCTCCTTCCCTGAAGTGCAGGTACTGTCCCTATTCTTTTGTCTCTGTTTTTTCTTTTTTCTTTTGCCATACCCAGGTATGTGGGGAGTTTCTTTCCTTTTGGGAAGCCTGAGGTCTTCTCCCAGAGTTCAGTAGGTGTTCTGTAGAAGTTGTTCCACATGTAGATGTATTTCTGATGTATTTGTGTGGAGGAAGATGATCTCCATGTCTTACTTCTCCACCATCTTGAAGGTCTCTCCACCCAAAGCAGGCACTTTAACCATTCATTTGAGCCTGAGAAAATTCAGTGGTACAACACTGCACTAGAGTTCCCTGTGTGTCTGACTCACGGCTTATAACTTTCTTTTTCTTCACAATGCTTCACATTGTAGCATATGTGTTTCCTGCAACTTGTAAGAACATCTAGAGGAAGGTGCTGTGGAATGAAGTCTTTACAAGCATACAGAAAAGCCAATTCATAGATTCTATTTTAATACTAGTGTTTTCCAGCATCAAAGCTGCCTTTAAACAAGGTTGCTCCTTTCTTTTGTTCCCTGCATTACTATACTCTGGGAGTGAAACTAATTTTAGTGAGAATATATTATGCCATATTATGTCTTTCCAGTAACTTGTACCAAAAGACCATCCTTCTAATGGGAAACCAGACTTTACCTCTAGCCTGAACCAGTGGTGAAGTTTTTCTCTGTGTTCAATGTGGTAGCCCTTTTGCTGAGTCACTTGAGCCTGAGGAAATTCAGTGCCAAAGCACCGTTATACAATTTACCATTAGCATGACTAACTGAGTATTGGTTCCTTTAGTCATAGACCATAGAGTACCCAAAGTCTTTGAGTCACAGAGAGATGAAAAGCTATATACTACAGTCTTTTTAAAGCTACATTTTCCCCATTTCAACCTGCCTTATAGACACAGTTGTTGACTTTCTTACCTTAACTGCATGCAGCAGACAATGAGCAAAACTTACTTTCATAGAAATATCTATGCCCTTACTATTTTGGTCTGGAGCTTCTACCAAAGTCGAAGTGTCTAATGGGGAAACAAAACTTTACCTCTACCTTTATAAAAAGATTCTGGTTTTCTGTTATACAGCTAGGCACTTTGCTGATTCAACATGTCTTTAGAAAATCCAGTGCTAAACCAGTTCTACTATTCATCGGTGGCATGACTTATTGAGAACCTTCTCTTTTTTTTGTCTCAAAAAACTTGTGTAATCAATGTCTTTCTTATACCTAGTAAGGAACTTTGAATTACAGATGCTGTGTATCATTTCTTTACAAGCAGACAGAAAAGACAAGGCTAACATGCCCATTTTTAAAGCTTAGATTTTCACATCCTCAAAGATGCCTTTCAAACACAATTGTTACCAGTCTTACTTTCACTGCATTTGATAGTCTCTAAGTGGAACTACATGTACTATTAAAACTTGTGCTTACTCCGTCTTTCTAGGAGCTTGTTGCAAACTTCTATATATCTAAAGACTTTACCTCTAAAATGAAATAATGGTACAGTTTTTCTCTCTTTTAAAGCTAGATGTTTTAACCTTTCATTGGAGCCTGAGAAAATTCAGTGGTAAAACACTGTAGTAGTGTTCCCTATGTGCCTGACTCACTGAGTATGACTTCCTCTCCCTGGAAACACACAATGTATCAACTGTGTTTCCTGTGCCTTGTAAGAAACATCTAGAGAAATATGCTTTGCAATCAAGTGTTTAAACGTGGATAGACTGGTCAATTCATAGATTTTATTTTCAAAGCTAGAATATCCCAGTGTCAAATCTACCTTTAAATTACAGTTGTTTCTGTCTAATGTTCACTGCATTGCTATGCACTTGTAGTGAAACTACTTACACTTAAGGGTGTTCTTTCCAGATATTTGGTAACTTGAATTTTTAGAGTTGTGCTAGGGTGGGTTGGATGATGTGGGTTGTTTTTAATATCTAAATCATTTCCTGGTATAGTTGGATACCTAAATGTTAAGTACTGAACATTGACTTTCTTTTGCAAAGAAGCTAAAGGTGTCTGGGGCTATGTTTGGTACCACACTGTGATTTTTTTAAAAAAGCACATGTTTTTAGAAATCATTATTGGTATTTATTTGCCAATATAAAGAATGTTAATAGACAGTTTATAATTGCTTACTCTGTTTTTAACTAGAAATTAAGGATTTTAAGAGTTGAGGATTGTAATCTAAATATGTAATTAAGGCTACTCAAATAATAAAGGAAATATTTCAGTATACATCAGGGAAGCAGGACATATGTTTTGAATTTTTTTAAAAAAGGAGTTTTATACATGGTCAGGCTGAGATTAGATTAAACTTAATTAGGTAAATGGATTTTGTTATTAAAAGTGGGCTTATACAAGACTTGATTTGGTCCCTCTCTGCTATGAAAACAAGTTTACTTAAAATTCTGCTTTTGATAACAGATTATGTGAACTTCCTTGCCTTTAAGTGATCTGCATTTCCTTTTGCGATCTCTTCTCACATTGGTTAAGAAATAAGTATCTTACAGTGACTTATGATTCTATTTTACCAAGTTTTTGAAAGTTCTTGACACCTTTCCCAAATGTCAAATTTTAATTAAAGTTCTTTTGACCCCTGGCTGTCTTTGGGATGTTTTAGAGGGCCCCTGAGGCATCTCAGAGAGTAATACTTAACTAGTATTATTTGGTATGTTGAATCACACAGAAAGCATTGTCAAATAAGTGATAAGCCTCTTCAAATTATATGGTATGGATAAATGTCACTACTATAGGTATTCTATAAATTATATAAAATTTCTGAAATGTTGATATGTCCTAGTATAATGGTATCAGTCATAAATCTGGTTGTCATCTTAAAATGTTGTATATCACAGCAACTTGGTCAAGCCTCTTTGTCAACACATTGTAATCAGTTCTTTAAATTTGCCTTTTTGACTCTTTAATAGACGGTTAAGCTGATGCTTTGCAAGTGCTTCATCTTCAAGGGGGTTCATAGGAAGGACTTTTTGACAAGTGCATGTATCTGATAAATTTCCGATTACATCACTGAACTGGGTAAGTAAACATCCTAATGGAAACCTGATGGTTTCATAAAAGGTTAAAAAAAGGGTTGGTTACTGAGTGAAGTGATGAATATGGTTATAATGTTTATGGTTTTTTTCTGGAATATTACTGGCTTTGATCTGTGTTTTCCAGCTATAGGGAAGCCCTTCTCCTCAAGTTACACATGACTTACAGCAATTTGATAAATTATACCTCTGTGAGTAAACTTGAAATATTTTTATTTTCTCTCTGGCTGGTCCCTCCAGAAACTGGAGACTCTTGGGTTCTGAGCAGCCTTATCAAGTGAATGGGAAAGACTGTCTCCTGGCATCTCAATATTTGGGGAACTGAGAATTCCACTGTGGCAGAATCTGATGGCAGGCTTTTTGCATGGATTTCCTGACCTTGAGAAGCCTTCTGGGAATTCAGTCTGAGACTTCTGAGGAGTTCCACCACAGCCAGTTTGGAGAAGCCTATGTAGTCAATTGACCAGATTTATTTTACAAACAAATTAGTCTTGATGTGGTGTGTTTGTGGAGATGAAGGTAATGTTTTAGAGAAAAAAAGATTATGTTTTAATAGACATTGAATTCTAGTTCTCCAGTTTCTGGAAGTCTGTATTTATGAAAATTATTTTGTTAGCCACACTTTTGCCCTGATGTTCAGTAGGAAAGGAAAATTATCTAGCAGAGTTGTCACAGAGTGTAAGTGGAGTTGTCACAGAGTGTAACTACTTACTGCCTTCTTTAAGTCTATTGCTAAAAGCAAATGTACAATGATTGTGTCACAATTAGGTATAAGTGGTAAAATGTATGACTTACAAAGTGTTTCCCCATTAACATACCTCTGAGCCTCTTGACACTATCTGATCAGTTTTCCACCAATGTGAATATCTAGGCAAACATAAGGGAGGTCTAGCACCAAGAGACAAGATCTAGCCCAGGGCAAGCAGCTAAAATACCCTGGCATTAAAGGGCATGTTTTGGTCTGTTAAAGGATTTGTAATCAAAAGGGGAAATGATGGGAAAATCTGCATATATCTTGAGGTATGGTGAAGTCGTTCTGGCTGATACATGGTTTAACTTGAATTTTACTGACCAGAGTGGCTTTTTTATGACTGTTTGAACATGCATTTTCCATCTGCCTTGGCCATTGAAGAGGGTATTACATTTGAAAGTCAAAAATGGAATAGCTGTGGTTCAGACATCCAAGGTAAAACTAGGTGGCCATTGTGGATGTGATTTCAGATGCATTCCTGTGTTTCTGAGAACTTGAGTTTTCTGAGCTGTGTCATACTTTGGATGCCACCAGCCATTCTCAAAGCAATGTCTACTGGCAGATGTCAGCTGTGACCTTATGACCTCAAGGTCTCTTCTTGTAACAATTAAATTTTTAAACAATAAAGTTGTTTTAGATTAGATGTCAGCAGAAAAAGATGTGTTGTGTCCAATAGCTCCTGTTATCCATATGTTAATACCAAATCAGAAGTTAAAACCTACTTAGATTAAAGTAGACACTTGGCTACCTGGCAACAAGTCTCCCCCAAAGTGCAAGGTCCAGACTGGTTTTCAGGCTTATTCTCCTGAATTCCTCAGGGGATGATATCTTTATTATACAAGACTCAGACCCAGGATTTGGAACTTGGAAATATTTCCCACTTGGTGTCCACTCACCAAATTGAGGTAGGACTACACCGCCATTTCAGCAGGAAGTAGCCAGAGCATTTGTTACACCATTCCCTGAAAGAGTTGGGGAAGGATGAAACAGGATTGGAAGTTGAAACTGAGTCCCTCTAAAACCAAGTTCCTCTGCCAAGTTTATGATTATCCTCTCTATCCAATACATTATTCCCCTTCTTGTCCAACACCTGTTCTCCTCAAGATTGGGGGGTATCAAAGAAAAGGGGGCATTGTAATAGGGAAGAAATCTGACTCCATATTAGATCTGTTCCTTTTACTTTAACCTTTGTGCTCTGTTGCCATGCTTAGTCATGCTGGCTCTGTATCTTTTGTAAAAGAATGTTGCCTATAGCTTGAAATATACAGGAACATCATGACTTGAAAGTGACCTGACCTGAACAGAGAACATCATTTGTCTTGTTGGAGGTTTACACAGGAATGTCATGACCTGACCATGACCTGATCCACATGGACAACTGCAAGAACAAAGAATTTTACACTAGTAAGTTTGCAACAACTAACTACACCCCTCCTTCATCTTGCCTTTAAAAGGGCTTTGCTGAAAGCCTTTGAGAAATTCAGGCTTTTTAAGACATAAGCCACCTCTCTCCTTGCATGGTCCTGCAATAAACCTCCTCTGCTCCAAACTTCAACATTTTGGTGTTGTTTGACCTCACTGGGCATTGGACACACAGACTTGCATTCAATAACAATTCAGTATTGAGATACATTTAATTTCTGATAAAATAATATAGTTCACAGATTAAATGATATAATATAGTACATGGCATAGCTGTCTCATGGCAAGTGGTCAATCAATGTTTTTATTGTTAACATCATTCAAGAATCCAAAATAGCTTCATTAAAAGAGTTACTGCAAAAAGCTAGTAAAAAGTTAAAGAAAAAAATGATAAAATGATAGGTCTGACTTGACCCCTACTGCTTCCCTCTTCCCTTTTAACCTGAATACCCATGTTTTACCAAGTATCTGTCTGAAATTCTTTTCTACTGTGAAGAGGCTATTACTACACAGTAATCATTTAAAATAAAAATAAGTTTACAGACAAACCCACTAAAGTGTCTTTCATCCTTGGTCAAAATAACTTCTAGTTGTCCCACGTTGCATGTCCCTAAAGGACCATTATCAAAACGATGGTCCAAAGATAAATGACTCAAGTGGGACAATGGAAAAGAGATTGCCCTCAAAGTTCTTTGGCTTACAAGTCTGTTAACCACTAGAATTGCATGCATCACAAAATGGATAGGACTTGGGATCACTTAAAAATACAGTATGGTATGCAGTTTACAGGAAGAAGGTAAGAAAGACTTTCTTACAGTTTTCTTAACACTACATTAGGCACATCACAAAATGTTTACCACCTGCATTTACAGAAGGAACACTACATAGAACTCAGTTAGCAATTAGCTTCTAAAGCACATTTGCTTACAAATCATGTTAAATTGTTCTCCAGGAGTATCACAGATGGGTATTGCTTGCATTCACAGAAAGAACACTGTATGTGATGCCATGGAGGAGAGTGAAACTTGCCTCCCCCAAATGTCTCTTTGCATGTGGATTATTTTGAGCTGAAACTATCAAGGCCTAAAAAACTAAAAAAGAAACCGACTTTCCTCCAATGGCCTAAAGAATTTACATAGAGAATATGTTCCTGGAATACAGATATCACCAGAGATATCTGCAAAGAATATGGATTAGGTATAGTGGAGGAAACTCAACAGGGACTAGATATCAGAGTCCACTGTGTCCAATTGTCTCTGTTTGGCCCAGCAAACATTTATTTATCAAACATTTGCTTTTCATTTCCATATTAGTTGCCTTCCTCCCTCTTTGAGGTCCTAGACACTGACCCCCAACATCTTCTTTTTTCCTTTAGCTGAAAATGGTATTTAAGCTGCGTTTTTTCAGCCATTTTGGTGAGTTACTCTCAGTTTTCCTGGGTCTCTCTCTCCCATGTATATGTTATTAAACTTTTGTGTGATTTACTCCTGTCAATGTCTCATGTCAATTTAATTCTTAGACTAGCCAGAAGAATATGGGACCCATCATTACTAGCTAGACACTACTTGCACCAAAGCTGCTGCAGTTAAGAGATCATGGAGGGCTTCCCTGGTGGTGCAGTGGTTGAGAATCTGCCTGCCAATGCAGGGGACACGGGTTCGAGCCCTGGTCTGGGAAGATCCCATATGCCGTGAAGCAACTAGACCTTGAGCCACAACTACTGAGCCTGCTCGTCTGGAGCGTGTGCTCCACAACAAGAGAGGCTGCGATAGTGAGAGGCCCGCACACCACGATGAAGATTGGCCCCCGCTCGCTGCAACTCGAGAAAGCCGTCGCACAGAAACAAGGACCCAACACAGCCAAAAATAAATAAATAAATAGATTTTTTTTTTTTTAAGAAAGAAACAACACCTTTAAAAAAAAAAGAGAGATCCTGGGACACCTTATAAAAGCCTTCAGGAGGTGAAAATTCTTCCTTTTTTTTTGGATGCACCATGCTTGAGGGGGATATTAGACCAGGGATCGAGTCTGTGCCCCCTGCAGTGGAAGCACAGACTTAACCACAGGACCACCAGGGAAGTCCCAGGAGGTGATAATTCTTACCATGTCAGTCTCCAGAACCTCTGCCTGCAAGCTTTGTCAAAAATGAAAGTGGTAAGATATATTTTTTTCTTTTCTAAAATTATATCATCAGGAGAAAATATTTGTGGTACTATCTCCTTGTACTTGGAAACTCTTGGTTTGTTTATCTTTTTCCTCCCAGTGATGCTCACTGTTTTTCTTTGTCTCTGTCTTTTGTGTCCATTGTCATAAGGAGGAAAACCATTGGTCTGATTGGGTTTTCCTTTTGTCTTGTTCTATATCTTGAGAGCCTGACTTGTTAACCAGTCCCTCTAGTCTCTGCCATCCAGAGGGTACACATACTGATGTAAATTTTACAGCCAGTCAAATAGACTGGAATTCAGAGCAGTCAATTTGTCTGGCCATTCCAACTCTCAAGGGGATATGTTATAAGGGGTCTCAGTCCTAAGGGATCTTCATTGTCTCAACTTTTCTTGCTTTATTAGTTATGCAACAAAGTCTTTACTGTCTTACACTATTTTTGGAAATAAGCTTTTGGATCATGGGGGCTATATCATCTGTGCCCTCACCAGGAATGCCTCTTGTGTCCATGGTACTAAGCCTGGAAAGTAACCTCTGGGTCTTTCCATAAGTAGGTTTATTGGTTTGAGTCACTATTAATATCCTACTGGTCAATGGCCAGACAATGGATCCTTTGATTTGAAAAAACTTCTAAATTGGTAAGAATTTTAGAGAGCACTTATTATAAACAGCTATTTTACTGGTATAGATGGAAAGATCAAATTAAAAGGTAGATACAGAGAAATATAACAGCTTACCTTAAGAACGCCTGTAAATTTAAAAAAAAAAAGAAGTTTGGGAAACCTTATTGAATTTGTGGTCTCAGTTTCCCCTCAATGGGTCTATGGGTGCTAATAAAACCATTAGGTTAATTAACAAGAAAATAGGAAGAAAGTGAGTGGAAAGTCAAGAGATTCTTCCTAACAAAGTGGAAGTTCCAAAGGGTTATTTAAAAAAAGGTAAATAAAGTAAATATTAAAGGTGGCAAAATAAAGAGGAATCGAAAAGGGAAGAATCACAGAACTTATCCCAAAAGGATGGAAATATTCAGATAGTTAAGAAATGAGATAAATAAAACAGATATTTATAGGGTTAAAACAATAGTTTTAATACAGCCATACCTATGATGGGGTGAGCCATCATTTGTCCCTCTAATGTTAAAAGTCCCAGATAAGTCTGCTTTGTTTACCCCAGTTTAGAAAAAATTTTAAAGTCAAAAGGTAAAATTACATTGGGAAATTTGATCAGCAATTGCGCAGTTGCAACACGCAGGCAAATTAATCAATTTAAGGATGGACAAAGAGATCTGGGTCCTTTGGCTTGACACCTCACCTGGGACCCAAAGCCTTTTACACAGGACTGGGTAAAATGGCCAGGAGATTAAAAGAATAAGATTCTGGAACTCCTTGTAAGACTAAAACTTGTTGATGTGGCCTTAATGGATGCGATCGTTAAGAGGTAAAAGAGTTAATAGAACTTAAGTGAAAATTTATAAGAAACTTGATGTTTTTGAATGGGCTTTATAAATGATTGCATCTGTTTTTCCTGATTGTGTTGTGGTAATGGACATTGTTTTACATTTTGGAATATTTCCCCTGAATGTATTGTAAGACAGAGTATGTAAATTCTACCTTCAGGCACCATTAATTGAACATGCTAAAGGAAGCAAATAGGGTTGCCTGAACCCAGGCAAATGTAAAAGTTGGGGGCTAATATTTGGGGCTAATATGGGCAAGAGTGGAAGTTTTTTGTCCCTAAGTTGAATTGGTGTAGAGTTACTGTGTGTGCTCAGAAAGATGGCCTCCATGTCCTGGCTATTGTAAGTAGAGCTACAATGAACATTGTGGTACATGACTCATTTTGAATTATGGTTTTCTCAGGGTATATGCCCAGTAGTGGGATTGCTGGGTCATATGGTAGTTCTATTTTTAGTTTTTTAAGGAACCTCCATATTGTTCTCCATAGTGGCTGTATCAGTTTACATTCTCACCAAGACATGGAAGCAACCTAAGTGTCCATCAACAGAAGAATGGATAAAGGAGATGTGGCACATATATATAATGGAATATTACTCAACCATAAAAGGGAATGAAATTGAGATATTTGTAGTGAGGTGGATGGACCTAGAGTCTGTCATACAGAGTGAAGTAAGTCAGAAAGAGGAAAACAAATACTGTATGCTAACACATATATATGGAATATAAAAAACAAACAAACAAAATGTTCATGAAGAACCTAGGGGCAAGATGGGAATAAAGAAGCAGACCTACTAGAGAATGGACTTGAAGATATGGGGAGGGGGAATGGTAAGCTGGGACAAAGTGAGAGAGTGGCATGGACATATATACACTACTAAATGTAAAATAGATAGCTAGAGGGAGGCAGCCGCATAGCATAGGGAGATCAGCTCTGTGATAAGGAGAGTGGGAGGGAGGGAGACGCAAGAGGGAAGAGATATGGGGATATATGTATATGTATAACTGATTCACTTTGTTATAAAGCAGAAACTAACACACCATTGTAAAGCAATTATATTCCAATAAAGATGTTAAAAAAATAAAAATAAAAAATAAAAGTCTTCTTTTTTTTACATACTACAAATATATTTCACTTTGTACAATAAGAGTATTCCTGAAAAGTTTATATAAATTGAACTTTTATAGATGCTGTAGGAGAGCTTTGTTTATTTACAATGAAATGAAATTTATAGCTAGTAGGAATTCAGACCACTTATCTCTCTAGATAGGTAGATAGATAGATAGATAGATAGTATTTTTTACATATTTATCACTGTAGTGATTAGGAAAATAATGAATTTAAGCATTTAAAAAGAGAGGACAAATCAAACCAATACCTTTAAAATTCAGTCAATCACAAATTAATCAAGGCAGTGTGGTACAAGCATAAGGATAGATACATAGATCAGTGAAATAGAACTATTTCCATATATCTGTGGTCAACTAATTTTTTACATGGGTGAAAAGACAATTCATAGGGAAAGACTAGTCTTTTCAACAAATGATGCTGAGACAACTGGATATCCACATGTAAAAGAATGAAGTTAGTCCCCTACTTTATATGAAAATTAACTCAAAATGGATAAAAATCCTAAATGTAAGAGCTAAAACTATAAAATGTTTTGAAGAAAAATTGGAGTTCATCTTCATGACCTTGGATTTGGCAATGGATCCTTACATATGACACCAAAAGTACAATCAACAAAACAAGAAATTGATAAATTGGACTTCATCAAAATGAAAAATTCTGTTCCTCAGAAGACACTATCAAGAAAGTGAAACAAGCACCTGGAGAATGAGGGAAAATATTTGCAAATCATACACCTATAAAGTACTTATATAGAGAATATATAAATAAATCTTACAGTTCAATAATAAAAAGACTATTAACCCAATTTAAAAATAGGGGCAAAGATATTCTATTAGACATGCCTCTGCCCATAAAAAGATCCTTAACACCATCAGTCTTTAGGGAATTGCAAATCAAAACCACAGTGAAATACCACTTTACACCCACTACGATGGTTATAATAAAACAGAAAATAATAAGTGTTGGTGAGGGTATAGAGAAATGAGAACCATCATTGATCTGGGAATGTAAAATGGTGTAGCCACTGTGGAAAAGTTTGGCATTTCAACAAAATGTTAAATATAGCATTACCATTTGACCTAACAATTTCACTCCTAGGTATATACCAAAGAGAAATGAAAACATATCCACACAAAAAAATTGATATGAATGCTCATAGCAGCATTATTCATAAGAGCCAAAGGGTAGAAATAACTCCTTCAGTTGATGAATGGTAAATGAAAAGGAATGAAATACTGATATGTATTACAAATGGATGAATCCTGGGGAAACAAAGCTAGTCATAAAAGTTCACATACTGTATGATTTTCATTTATATAAGATGTTAAGGATAGATAAATCTACAGAGATAGAAAATATATTTGTGGTTGCCTAAAGCTGGGATGTGTGTGGCAGAATTTGGGGGTGATAGCTAAAGGGTATGGGGTTTCCTCTTGGGGTGATAAAAATGTTCCAAAATTGATTGTGGTGATGGTTGAATAATTTTGTAAATATACTAAAAACCATTGAATTTTACACTTTAATTGGGTGATTCCAGTTAGTGAAAACTTTATACAGTGGCCATTGCTGCTGGTCCAAGGATCACACTTTAAGAACCATTGAATTAAAAGATATTTAATTAACCTTTATTTTCCTCCCAAATTCCCAGTTAACCCCAGATCTCCATTCTGACAATTCTAGTTGAGATCTTATTATAAATTGCTGTGGGATATAATGGGTTGACATAGGATTCTCCTTCTTTGATCTACTATAGTTTAGGGTCCCATAGTCATTGAGTGGCACAGCTTTGGAATTTTATTGTCTATTCTTATTCTACAGGATGAAGAAGAAGATCTCAGGACTGAACTCAACCTTTTGAAGAAGTACTCTTTCCACAAGAACATTGTGTCCTTCTACGGTGCATTTTTCAAGCTGAGATGGACATATATACACTACTAAATGTAAAATAGATAGCTAGAGGGAGGCAGCCGCATAGCATAGGGAGATCAGCTCTGTGATAAGGAGAGTGGGAGGGAGGGAGACGCAAGAGGGAAGAGATATGGGGATATATGTATATGTATAACTGATTCACTTTGTTATAAAGCAGAAACTAACACACCATTGTAAAGCAATTATATTCCAATGAAGATGTTAAAAAAAAAAAAAGAAAGAGGGCCTTTGTTGAATGCCACGTGCAAATTTTTTGAAGGCACAATACATTGAACCCTGAAGTTCTAGAACACAGAAATCTAGTTGGAAATCTCCATGACATAAAGAAGCAAATTAAAGAAAGTGTAGTTGGGCAGATCAATCTTTTGATATCATTTAGTTGGCAGCCCAGTTCTTTGGAGAATTGAAAGCAACTGTCTTTGTCTTCCAAATCTCTGCAAAATCAGAAATGTAAACACAGTCCACTATGGCCTAAGACTGAGACAGGTGGAACATGAAACCAAGTGGAAAAAAAGGGCAGAAAGAGGTATTTTTAAAAGAACAACTGCTGGAAAGTCTCCTTCACCCAAAATCTAATTCAAAGATTCCTTAAAGGTTTATCAGGGACAAATACAAATCTTAAAAGTGTTTTCCACAAATAGTAAAATTCCTTAGCCATCCCAGTTGGTAAATGTAACTTATTCCAACTGTTATTTATAAGCTAGTGAGTTCTTTATTGCAATACCTGGTTCATGACAAGTTTTAAAATGAAAGCTGTGAGATCTCAGGTTATGTTTATCTGTATGTATGTATGTATGTACATTATAGATATCATATTTTTCTACCTCTGGATAATATTACCAAAATTAATTTGTAAAAGAGCTCTGCTTAATTGGTTTAAGAGTACATGTTTATGAATTAAATATTTTGAAACGTAATAGAAACTAACTCAAATACTTCTCAAGTTCATGTGATGTAGGATTAATTTTTACTAAATAAAAGTAAATTTAAATTTATTGGTTAGGGACTTCCCTGGTGGCACAGTGGTTAAGAATCTGTCTGCCAATACAGGGGACATGGGTTTGATCTCTGGGCTGGGAAGATCCCACATGCTGCAGAGCAACTAAGCCCCTGTTCCACAACTATTGAGTCTATGCTCTAGAGCCTGTGAGCCACAACTATTGAGCCCGCATGCCACAACTATCGAGGCCTGCATACTCTAGGGCCCATGCTCTGCAACAAGGGAAGCCACTGCAATGAGAAGCCTGTACAGCACAATGAAGAGTAGTCCCCACTCACCACAACTAGAGAAAGACTGCACACAGCAACGAAGACCCAATGCAGCCAATAATAATAATAATAATAATAATAATAAGATAAAATAGGGCTTCCCTGGTGGCGCAGTGGTTGAGAATCTGCCTGCCGATGCGGGGGACGCGGGTTCATGCCCCGGTCCGGGAAGATCCCACATGCCGCGGAGCGGCTGGGCCCGTGAGCCATGGCCACTGAGCCTGTGCATCCAGAGCCTGTGCTCCGCAACGGGAGAGGCCACACAAGTGAGAGGCCCGTGTACCACAAAAAAAAAAAAAAAAAAAAAAAAAGATAAAATAAATAAATTTATTGATTAAATTAAAATAGGCATGTCTTTAGAGTTATCAGCATTAAATATAAAACTTTTATTCTACCTACTTTACCAAAAATCAAGTAAGTTCAACTTATCTCAAAGAGAGATATCAAGCTAATTAGGCTATTTGGTATTTTAAATTATACAGTATGCACTGTCAATTGAGTAATGATAAACCTTAGGTTACATTGTATGGGTAAATGGTATTACTATAAGTGTTCTGGAAATTATATGAAATTCTTAAAATGCAGATATGTCCTGACATACTGTTATCAGTCATAATTCTAGTTATAATCTTAAAAAGTTGTAAATCACAGAAATAACCACATTTATTTGTTAATTGCACTATCATTAGATCCTTAACCATGCCATTTTAAGTTTTTTTTCATTTATGGACGGTTATTGTTTTACTCTGATGCTTTTGCAAAAATGCTTCATCTTCAAGAAGATTCATAGAAAGGACATTTTGACAAGTACAGAATTCTGATAACTTTCAGATCATACCACTTAAATGGGTAAGAAATGACAGAACTCTAATGGAAAACCTGGAGACTTCATAAGACTTCTAATAAAAGATCAGGTTCAACAAGGTAATTACATGGGATGGAATGAACTGATAAATATGATTATAATTTTTGTGACTTTTTGTATGAGATACTACTGGCAATTTAACCTTTGTTTTCTAAATATTAAAATATATTTTTAAAATACTTTACTCTTAAGCTATGATTTACAGCAATTTGGTAAATTATACCTTTGTAAGCATAATTGAAACACTTATCTTTTTTCCCCCTACCTGATCCCTCCAGCCTTTGGAAATTTTAGTGAGTATTCTTATTTTCATGGCAATATATTTACATAAGTTCACTAAGAACCTGTTTTCCTTGTAACAGGACACAATTGGAAACATTGATTATATTACTGTGGTCTTGACTTGAATGTCATATTTGAGAGGAACAGGCAGAGAGTCAGGTTAAGGAACTAGGGTTGATGTTATGGAGCCAAAAAACCCCTTGGAAACACAGGCTGGTATTTGTTTACAGGGTTCCCAGCAGCCTTGCCAGGTGATTTGTAAAGGTTGCTTCTTGGTAAATGCAGTAAAACTCAGGATATTTTGGAGAACTCAAGAAAAAAGGAATTAACCCAAATCTACAGGTATTACAAGTGAGTCAAATGGAAAATTTTGCTCTCCTACAGCATTAGCCATTAGCTTGCAAAATAATTTTGCTTAAAATTCTTGTTAAACACTCTACTTCCATGTATAGTAAAACTGGGTATGGCTTGGATTCACTTATACAACACAGTATAGTATGACACTTACAAGTGGATTGTAAGAAATATTTTATTTCAAGTTTTGTTAACACGACCTGGACCATCACAGACTGGGTATGGTCTGTAGTCACAGAAAAAACACTGTATAGAATACAGTTAGCAATTAGGTTCTGAATAACATTTGCTTACTAGTATGGTTAAACACTTCTCTAGGTGCATAACAGTTTATTTTTTTTTAAAAAATTACTAGGTACATCACAGGATGGGTATTGCCTGCATTTACAGAAAAAACACAGTATAGGATGCAGTTAGAAATTAGCTATTAAAAATTATATGATTACAAGTCTTGCTAGACACTTTGGTTCCATGTATTTCAGAATAGGTATTACATGTTTTCACTTATAGACCACAGTGTAGTATGCAGTTTGCAAGTAGACTATAAGAACCATTTTACTTCAAGTTTTGTTAACACTTTACTATGTCCGTCACAGATGGGCATTGATGCATTCACAGAAAGAGCACTGTGTACAATGCCATCAGCAATTTGCCTTTAAAATACCTTTTTCACATCTTGTTAAACACTTCACTTACACATATCACAGAATGGGTATGATTTAGATTCACTTATAGAACACAGTATAGCATCCTATTTAAAGATAGATTAAAAGAAACATCTTATTTATTATGTCTTGATAAACATTTTACTACCATCATCACAGAATGGTTACTCTTGGGTTCACTCAATACAGTTTGCAACTACTTTGTAAGAAACATTTAAATAGAAGTCCTGTTAACAGTTAACTACATGTGTTGCAGAATAGATAAAGGCTGCATTCATTGAAAGAAGATTGTATTGAATGCAGTTTGCAACTAGCATGTAAGAAACATTTTCTTACACTCTTGAGAAAAACTTCACTATTCACATCACACAATGAGAATCACTTGCATTCCCAGAGAGAAGTCTGTGCAAAATGTAGTTAGCAATCAGCTTCTAAAAACATTTGCTTGCAAGTTTTGTTAAATACTTACACATATCACAGAATTATTATAGTTTAAATTCACTTAAAGAACAGATTTTTAGAAATATTTTATTACAAATCTTTTTAACATTTCACTACATGCATCACATAATGTCTATTACTTGGATTCACTTAAAAACACAGAGTAGAATGCAGTGTGCAACTAGAATGTAAGACATTTTATATCATATATGGCTTTTCACTACACACATAACAGAGTGTGCACTGCTTGCATTCATTTGAAGACACAAAATTTAGTATTCAGTTAAGTATATTAAGAAACATTTTACTGTAGGTCTTCTTAAATATCTCATTACAAGTAACACAGAATAAGCATCAGTGATTCTTATTCCGATTCCTATCCCTAAGAATAGGAATCAGTATAAAATGCACTTTGCATCTATATTGTAAGAAAACTTTATTCAAAAGTTTGTTAAACTCTTAATTACATGCCTCACAGAATGGGTGTCTCTTGGATTCACTGAACGGACATTGTGCAGAATTCATTTAGCAACCAACTTGTAAGATACATTTTGTTACAAATCTTGTTAAACACTTTACTACACACATCTCAAAATGGATATCACTTGGATTGACTGAAGGAGGCAATTTGCAACTAGCTTGTAAAAGACTTTTTATAGAAGTTTTCCAACACTTCACTACATGCATCACAGTATGTATATGTAACACTTGCATTCACAGATAAAACACTGTAAAATGCAGCTAGCAACTAGCTTCTAAAATAATTTTATTAGTGGTCCTGTGAAACACTTCATTTTACACATAACAATGAATAGCACTTGCATTCACTTAAAGAACACAGTGTACTATTCCATTTGCTTGTAGATTCTAAGAAACACTTTCTTACAAGTATTGTTATTTTGCTACTCCAATCACAGAATGGTTACAGTTGCAGTCAGAAAGAACACGTGTAGAACTCAGCAATTAGCTTCTAAAAATCCTCTGCTAACAAGCTTATTAAACACTTCCATAAACACATCACAGAATGGGTATCAATTGCATTCACAGAGAGATTATATGTAGAACACCGTGAGGAATTTATTTGTAAAAACTTTATATTAGAGGTTTTTAAAACACTTTACTAAATGCAATAGGTACACTTCACACAAAATGGGTATCTCTTGGACTCATTGCAAGGATATTGTGCAAACATCTTTTAAGAAACTCTCTTCAAAGTTTTGTTAAACACTTCACTATACTAGGGGAGAAAAATTTGCCACCCCTAAATATCTTTTTAGCATGTGGATCATTTTGAGCTGAAAATAATCAGGGCCATCAAATCAAAAAGACATTTTTACCATCCCCCATCTGCCTAAAGAATTTAGATATAGGACCTTTTCCAGGAAGGGACGTATCACCATAGTTAACAATAGTTGAATTCGATATATAGACGGGGAGGAACCTAGCAAAGTCTGTATTAAAATTCTTCTGCGTTCCATTGTCTCTTCATGACCCAGCCAAAAAAAAAAATTGTTTACCAAATATTTTCTTTTCCAGCTCTACGTCAATTGCCTTCCTCCCCTTTATGATGTTAAACCACTACAACTAACATCTTCTTTTGTCTTCAGCTGAAGATGATATCTAAGGTTAGGGTTTCAGCCATTTTGGAAATTTACCTAGTTTTCTTGGGTCTCTCCCATATATACAGGTTATTAAACTTTGGTTTCATTTTCTGCTGTTAATCTGTCTCATGTCAATTAAATTCTAAGACCAGTCAGAAGAATCTAGAAGGGCAGAGGAAAATTTCTTCTTTTTCTACAATACACTCACTATAGAATGGGTATCACTTGCATTCTTAGAAAGAAAACTGTGTAGAACACAGAATTTGGCTTATGAAACATTTGCAGTCTTATTAAAACTTTACTACACATCACAGAAAAGCACACACTTGGAATCACTGAAAAGACATTATGCTGAATGCAGTTTGAAAGTGTTATGTAGGTAACAATTTCTCAAAGGTCTTGTTAAATACTTCAAGCATCTCAGAATATGTATCACTTGGATTCACTGAAAGAAGCCAGTTGACAGCAGAGTTTGCAATTAGCCTGTAGGAAACTATTTTATACATGTCCTGTAAAAGAGTTAACTACACACTTGCAGAGTACGTATCATTTGCATTCACTGAAAGAACACTGTGTAGAAAGCATTTAATAACTAGTTTCAAAAAAATTTGATTAGAGACCCTTTAAACACTACACTACAAGCATCACACAATGGGTTTCATTTGATTTCACTTTAAGAACAGAGTAGGATGAAGTTTTCAACTAGTACAGAAAATTATATTACAAGTGATATTAACCACTTCAGTACTGGCATTACAGAATGAAAATCACTTGCATCCACAAAAAGAAAACTGTTGAAAATATTTAGGAATCAGCTTTTAAAAACTTTTCTTAAATGTCTTGTTAAACCTTCTATTACATGCTTCACAGATAGGTATCACATGTATTCACTGAAAAAAAAAGTAAAAAATACACTTAGTAACTAGCTTGAAAACATTTCATTAGAAGTGGTCTTAAACTCTTCACTGTATACACATCACAGAATGGGTATCACTATTATTCACTTAAATAACACAGTGTAGAATGGAATTTGCAAGTACTAGATTGTGAGGAATACTTTATTAAGAGTGTTGTTAAACTTCACCACATGCTTCACAGAAGGATTATTGCTTGGATTCACTGAAAGTACCCTGTTCAGAACCCAGTTTGCAATAGCTTTTAAAAACATTTTGTTAGAAGTTTTTTGGGTTTTTTTGTTTGTTTTTTTGTTTGTTTTTTGACAGCTTACTTACACAGAATGAGTATTAAATAGATTTACATGAAGAACAGTGTAGAATGCAGTTTTTAAGTCCACTGTAAGAAACTTTTAATTACAAGTGCCATTAATCACTTTACTTACACAGAAAGAGTACCACTTAAAGTGCACATTATAAGGAATATTTTATTACAAATTCTGCTAATCATTTTACTACCAATTAGCAGAATGGGTGTTGCTTGGATTCACTTAAAGTACACAGCATAGAATACTATCTGCAAGAAGATTTAAGGAACATTTTTTTTACAAGTCCTATTAAACACTTCACCACAGGAATCACTGAATGGGTTACCCTTAGATTCACTGAAAGACTGTGCAGAACACATTTTGCAACTAGATTATAGGGACTATTTCATTAGAAGTCTTGTTAAACCCTTCGCTACTCACATATCAAAATAGTTTCAGTTTCACTGATAGAAAGAACACTGCATAGATCAAGATTAACAATTAGCTTCTAAAAAAACATTTGCTTAAAGGTTTTGTTAAACACTTCAAAGCACACTTCACAAAATGGGTATCACTAGCATTGGCTAAAACAACAGCGTATAGAACACAGGAAGCAACCAGCTTGTAAAAACGTTTCATTAAGAAGTTTTTTTTTTTTTAAAAAAACTTCACGGGACTTCCCTGGTGGCGCAGTGGTTGCGCGTCCGCCTGCCGATGCAGGGGAACCGGGTTCGCGCCCCGGTCTGGGAGGATCCCACATGCCGCGGAGCGGCTGGGCTTGTGAGCCATGGCTGCTGAGCCTGCGCGTCCGGAGCCTATGCTCCGCAACGGGAGAGGCCACAGCAGAGGAAGGCCCGCATACCACAAAAAAAAACCAACAACAACAACAACTTCACTACACGTCTCAAGGAATGGGAACGCTTGGATTCACTAAAAGATACAATGTGCAGAATGCAGCTTGCAACTAACTTGTGTAGGGGAACAAAATTTGCCACCCCAAAATGTTTCCTTGGCATGTGGATTATTTCAAGCTGAAAGCAGTCAAAATCCGAAAGATTCAGGAAGAAACTGTGACCAGTTTGTAGACAAAGGATTTTTTCGAAGAAGAGAACTATCACCACAGATAACCATAGTATGAACAAGATTTGTGAACAGGGAGGAACGTAGTAAAGTCTGTTTGTTAGAAGTCTCATTATCTTCATATGGCCCAGCAAACATTTTTTTACCAAACTGTTGCTGAGTTTTCCTGGGTCTCTCCCATGTTATTAAATATGTTTGATTTTCTCCTGCTTACCTGTCTCATGTCAATTTTATTCTTATGCCAGGAAGAAGAACCTAGAGTGTAGAAGAAAATTTCTCCCAACACTTGTAAGAAATATTTGTTTACAAACTTGTTAAACATTTTGGTACACATATCATAGAATGGGAATGACTTAGATTCACTTAAAAAACCCAGTGTAGAATGCAGTTTGTAAGTAGATTGTAAGAAACATTTTATAAGAAATTCTGGTAAACACTTCTCAACATGCATCACAGAATAAGTATCCCTTGGATTGAATTGAAGCACCCTGTGCAGAATGCAGTTTGAACTAGCTTGTAAGAAATATTATATTAGAAATTCTGCAAAATCTTTAATATACCCATCACAGAATGGGTATCCTTTGGATTAACAAAAGGACATGGTGCAGAATTATGATTGCAACTAGCTTAAGAAATACATTTTTACAAGTCTTATTAAGCACAACATGTATCTCAGAATCAGTACTGTTTGGATTCACTGAAAGAACCCTGTGTAGAAAACACTTTGCAACTAGTAATAAATATTTTATTACTTACAAGACTTGTTACTTCATTGCATTCATTAGGGAATTGGTATCATTTGCATTAAAGGACAGAACACTGTAAAACACATTTAGCAACTAACTTCTAAAACATTTTGTTAGAAGTCTTTTTTCCCCCCTATTTCTTTCCTCCCCCTACCACCTGCCCTTCTGGCAACCAGCTGCCTATGTTTTCTTCTAGATATTTATGGTTTCAGTTCTTACTTTTAAGTCTTTAATCCATTTTGAATTTATTTTTGTGCATGTTGTGAGAGAGTAGTCCTGTTTGATCTTTTGCATATAACTGTCCAATTTTCACAACACCATTTATTGAAGAGGCTGTCTTTTCCTAGTTGTATATTGTATATTAAAGTCCCCTATTGTTATTGTGTTATTGTCAATTTCTCCTTTTATGTCTATTAATATTTGCTTTATGTAATTAGGTGTTCCTATATTGGGTGCATACATATTTACAATTGTTATATCTTCTTCTTTGATTAGTCCCTTAATCATTATGTAATTACTTTTTGATATCTTGTTATAGTCTTTATTTTAAAGTCTGTAAAGTTTCATATGGAATACCTTTTCCATCCCCTCACTTTTAGTCTGTGTGTGTCTTTAGATCTGAAGTGAGTCTCTTGTAGGGAGCATATAGACTTTTTTTTGTAATCCATTCAATTATTCTATGTCTTTTGATTGGATCATTTAGTCCATTTACATTTAAAGTAATTATTGATAACTATGTTCTCGTGGACATTTTGTTAATGTTTTAGGGGTTGTTTTTGTTGTTCTTTTTTCTTTCTTTCTTCTTCTTTTGCTCTATTCCCTTGTGATTTGATGAGTATGTTTACTATTATGTTTTGATTCCTCTCTCTCTCTCTCTTTTTTTCTTTTTCTTTTTGTTTGTTTATCTATAATAGATTTTGATTTGTAGCCACTGTGACTTTTATATACAGCACTAAATAAATATATATATATACACACACATATATATAGTATGTATATATAATGTATAGTTGGTTATTTTAATTTGCTGATCTCTTAAACTCAAATACCTTCCAACAATCTTGCATTTTTACACCCCCTACAATGTTTACTGTTTTTGACATAATATTTTACATCTTTTTGTTTTGTGTGTACCTTAACTGCCTATTTTGGATATAGATGATTTGACTCCTTTTTTTCTTTTAACCTTCCTTTTAGCTTTATTAAACACTTCATTACCCACATCACACAATGGGTAATATTTGGTTTCACTTTAAGAACACAGTGTGTATTGTATTTTGCCAATAGATTGTAGAAAACATTTAATTAGATAACTTGGTAAAACATCACTATGCACAACACAGAATGATCATCAATTGCATTCACTGAAAGAACCTTGCATAGAACACAGTTTTTGACTATCTTGTAAGAAACATTTTATTAGTAGTCCTGTTAGACACTTCATTGCATGCATGACAGAACTGATATCACTGGTATTCACAGAAATAACACTGTGTAGAACACAGCAATTCTCTTCTAATAAACCTTTGCTTACAAGTCCTGCTTAACACTTCATTACAAATATCACAGAATTGGTATGACTTGGAATCACTTAACACAGGGCAGAATGTATTTTGTGACAGGTTTCTAAAATATATTTTACTGCAAGTCTTTCTAAAGAGTTGACTATACCCTTCACTGAATGGCTATTGTGTAATACCTGTAAGAAATGTTTTCCTAAAAGACTTGTTATATACTACATATATTTCAGTATGAGTATCCTTTGGATTCACTGTAAAAACCCTGTGCAGAATAACTAGCTTCTAAGAAATATTTTCATTCAAGTCTCTTTACTTTATGCACATCATAGAATGGGTATTGAGCACTCATTTAAGAACACAGTGTAAAAAAATCTTAAAATTTGTATGGAGTCACAAAAGACCCCGAATAGCCAAAGCAATCTTGAGAAAGAACAATGGAGCTGGATGAATCTGGCTCCCTTACTTCAGGCTATATTACAAAGCTATAGTCATCAAAACTGTATGGTACTGGCACAAAAATAGAAAAGTAAATCAATGGAACAGGATAGAAGCCCAGAAATAAACCCACACAGCTATGGTCAATTAATCTATGACAAAAGAGGCAAGATTGTATGATGGAGGAAAGACAGTCTCTTCAATAAATGATGCTAGGAATACTGGACAGCTTCATGTAAAAAATGAAATTAGAACATTCTTTAATACCATACACAAAGATAAACTCAAAATGGATTAAAGACCTAAATGTGAGACTGGACACTATAAATCTCTTAGAGGAAAACATAGGGAGAACACTCTCTGACATAAATCCCTGCAGTATCTTTTTGATCTGTCACCCAGAGTAATAGAAATAAAAACAAAACTAAACAAGTGGGACCTAATTAAACTCAAAAGCTTTTGCACAGCAAAAGAAGCCATCAACAAAACGGAAAGACAGCCCACAGAATGGGAGAAAATATTTGCAAATTACATGACCAACAAGGGATCAGTCTCCAAAATTTACAAACAGCTCATGAAGCTTAATATCATCAAAACAAACAACCCAATCAAAAACTGGGCAGAAGAGCTAAATAGACATTTCTCCAAAGAAGACATAGAGATGGCCAAGAGGCACATTAAATGATGTTCAACATCACTAATTATTAGAGAAATGCAGATCAAAACTACAATGAGATATCACCTCACACCAGTCAAATGGCTATCATCAAAAGATCCACAAACAATAAATGCTGGAGAGAGTATGGAGAGAGAGGAAACCTCTTATGCTTTTGGTGGGAATGTAAACTGCTACAGCCACTGTGGAGAACAGTACAAATGTTCCCTAAGAAACTAAAAATGGAGCTACCCTATGATCCAGGAATCCCACTTCTGGGCATATATCCAGAGAAAAACATGGTTTAAAAGGATACATGCACCTCAATGTTCATTGCAGCACTCTTTACAATAGCCAACACATGGAAGCAACTTAAATGCCCATTGACAGAGAAATGGATAAAGAAGATGTGGTACATATATACAATGGAATATTACTCAGCCATTAAAAACAATGAAATAATGCCATTTGCAGCAACATGGATGGACCTAGAGGTTGCCATACTGAATGAAGTAGGTCAGACAAAGACAAATATAGTGTGATATCGCTTACATACAGAATCTAAAACAGAATGATACAAATGAACTTATTTACAGAACAGAAATAGATTCACAGACTTAGAGAATGACCTATGGTTACCAGTGGGGAAGAGTGGGGGGAAGGGATATTTAGGGAGTTTGGGATTGACATGTACACAGTGCTATATTTATTAAAAATGGATAACCAACAAGGACCTACTGTATAGCACAGGGGAGTCTGCTCAATATTTTGTAACAACCTAAATGGGAAAAGAATTTGGAAAAGAATAGATACATGTATATGTATAACTAAATCACTTGCTGTACATCTGAAACTAATACAACACTGTTAATCAACTATACTCCAATATAAAATAAAAAGTTAAAAAAGAACACAGTGTAGAATGCAGTTTTTATGTAGACTGTAAAAATATTTTATTATGTTTTGTTAAACCTTTAAGTGCAGGCATCATAGAATGAGCATCACTTGGATTCAATAAAAGAACTCTGCATGGAATGCAGTTTATAACTAGTTTCTAAGAAACAGTTTATTAGAAGTCTGGTCATGCACTTCACTATATGAATCACAGAAGAGTTATTACTTGCATTCAAAGATAGAACACTGTATAAAACACAGCAATTGTGTTAAAACATTTTATTTGAAGTCTTTTAAACACTTAACTACCTGCATTACACAATGAGTAACACTTGCTTTCATTTTAAGAAAGCACTTTATAATGCAGTTTCCAAATAATTTGCAGGAGGAACTTAATTAGAAGACTTTTGAAACACTTCACTACATGTATCACAAGTGGGTACCATTTGGATTCCCTGAAAGGACATAGTGCTGAATGTAGTTTGCAGCCAGCTTTTGAGAAACATTTTTGTAAGTGTTTTTACTTCACTACATGTGTCACAGAATGGATATGACTTGGATTCACTTAACACAGTATAAAATTCAGATAATTAAAACATTTTTTTTTTTTTTTTTTTTTTTGTGGTACGCGGGCCTCTCACTGTTGTGGCCTCTCCCGTTGCAGAGCACAGGCTCTGGACGCACAGGCTCAGTGGCCATGGCTCACAGGCCCAGCCGCTCCGCGGCATGTGGGATCTTCCCAGACTGGGGCACGAACCCGTGTCCCCTGCATCGGCAGGCGGATTCTCAACCACTGCGCCACCAGGGAAGCCCTAAAACATTTTATAAAAGTTTTTTAAACACTTAACTACAGGAGTCACAGAATGAATATTGCTTACATTCAATGATAGAACTTTATGTAAAACACATTTTGCAACTAGCTTGTAAGAAACATTTTATTAGAAGTCTTGTCAAGCACTTTACTATATGCATCAAAAAAGAAGTATCACTTGCCTTCACTGTGTAAAATGCAGTTAACAACTAGCTTCTAAAACATTTTATTAGAAGCCTTTTAAAAGACTTTATTACTTGCATCACAGAAAGGACATTACTTGCATTAATAGGCAAAATACTTATAAAATGCATTTAGCCACCAGAATCTAAAAACATTTTATTAGAAATCTTCTTAATCGCTTCACTACATGCATCACTGAATGGGAAATATATTGGTTTCACATTAAGAGTTATCTATATAATGCAGTTTGCAACTAGCCTGTAAGAAACATTTTATAAAAAGTCCTAATGAACACATGAGTCACAGAATGGGTATTGATTGGATTCACTGAAAATATATTGGGCAGAATGTAGGAGGAAACTCGCTTGTAAGAAACATTTTGTTACAAATTATGTTAAACACTTCCCTGCACATGTCACAGAATAAGTATCACTTGGTTTCACTGAATAAAGCCTGTGCAGAATGCAGTTTTCAACTACCTTATAAAAAACATTTTATTAGAAGTCTTGGCAAATACATCACTACATACATCAGAGAATGGGTATTACTTGCATTCACAGAGAGAAGACTGTGTAAAATACAGTTAACAACTAGCTTCTAAAAAAGTTATTAAAAGTCTCGTAAAATTCTTCATTACATGGTTTATAGATTGAGTACTGTTTGGATTCACTAAAAGTACCTTGTGAAGAATAAAGTTTGCAACTACCTGGTAAGAAACATAATTCAACGAGTCTTGTTAAACATTACATGTATTTGAGAATGGGCATCACTTAAACTCACTGTAAAAATGCTGTGCAGGATGCATTTTGCAACTACTTTGTTAGAAACATTTTCCCACATGTCTTGTTACTGTACTACACAATCACAGAATGGGCATTACCTAGATTCATTTAAAAACACAATGTAGAATGCAGTTTGCAAGTACATTGTAAGAAACATTTTATTAAAACTTTTGTCAAACCTTTAATTAGAGGGATCACAGAATGGTTATAGCTTGGATTCAATGATTGAACTTTGTGCAGAACATAGTTTGCAACTAGCTTGTAAAAACATTTTATTAGAAGTCTTGTCAAACACTTCAACTCATACATCACAAAATGGGTATAACTTGCATCCATAGAGAGAACACTGTGGAAAACTCAGCTACCAATCAGCTTCTAAAAACATCTTATTAGAGGACTTGTTAAACATGTCACTACATGCATTACACAATGGATGTCACTTTAATAAGCTGAAAGAACATGTGTGCAACACTTTGCAACTACCTTTTAAAATATTTTATTAGAAATCTCCTTAATCACTTCATTACATGCATAAAAAATGGGTATTTCTTGGATTCTCTGAAAGGACATTGTGCAGAATGCTGTTTGCAACTAGCTTGTGAGAAACATTTTCCTACAAGACTAGTTAAATTACTCTGGCGCATCACAGAATGGGTATTGTATCACCTGCATTCACAGAAGTACCATTGTATAGAATACAATTAGCAATGAGTTTCTAAAAAACATTAGCTTACAAGTCATGTTAAAATTTCAAAAACATGTATCAGTATGATTTAGATTCACTAAAAGAATACAGTGCTATATGCAGTTTACAAATAGATTACAAGAAACATTTTTTTTACAAGTCTTGATAAACATTTCATTACAGGCATCAAGGAATGGTTATCTCTTAGATTTACTAATAGAACCCAATGTAGTATCATTTTACAACTACCTTGTAAGAAACATTTTCACAGAAGTCCAGTTCACACTTCAGTACACCCACCATAGAATGAGTATTGCCTGCATTCACAGAAAGAAGCCTGTGTGTTATGCAGTTTGCAACCTGCTTGTAAGATACATATTTTAACAAATGGGTTAAACACTTCACTTACACATATCTTAGAGTGTGTTACTTTCATTCACTTAAAAAAATAACCTGTGCAGAATGCAGTTAGCAAATATATTCTAAAAACATTTTCTTATAAGTATTTTATTTTTTAACATATTTATTAGGATATAATTGTCTTACAATGGTGTGTTAGTTTCCGCTTTATAACAAAGTGAATCAGATATACATATACATATATCCCCATATCTCCTCCCTCTCATGTCTCCCTACCAGCCTCTCTATCACTCCCCTCTAGGTGGTCAAAAGCACCGAGCTAATCTCCATGTGCTACACAGCTGCTTCCCACTAGCAAACTATTTTACATTTGGTAGTATATATAAGTCCATGCCACTCTCTCACTTTGGCCCAGCTTACCCTTCCCCCTCCCCATGTCCTCAAGTTGATTCTCTACATCTGTGTCTTTATTGATGTCCTGCCCCTAAACTTGTTTTTTTTTCTTTTTTTTTACATTCCATATATATGTGTTAGCATATGGTATTTGTTTTTCTCTTTCTGACTTGCTTCACTCTGTATGACAGACTCTAGGTCCATCCACCTTACTAAAAATAACTCAATTTCATTTCCTTTTATGGCTGAGTAATATTCCATTGTATATATATGCCACATCTTCTTTATCCATTCATCTGTTGATGGGCACTTAGGTTGCTTCCATGTCCTGGCTATTGTAAATAGAGCTGCAATGAACATTGTAGTACATGACTCTTTTTGAATTATGGTTTTCTCAGGATATATGCCCAGTAGTGTGATTGCTGGGTCATATGGTAATTCTGTTTTTATTTTTTTAAGGAACCTTCATACTGCTCTCCATAGGGGCTGTATTAGTTTACATTCCCACCAACAGTGCAAGAGGGTTCCCTTTTCTCCACACCCTCTCCAGCATTTATTGTTTGTAGATTTTTTGATGATGGCCATTCTGACTAGTGTGAGGTGATACCTCATGGTAGTTTTGATTTGCATTTCTCTAATGATTAGTGGTGTTGAGCATTCTTTTATGTGTTTGTTGGCAATCTGTATATCTTCTTTGGAGAAATGTCTATTTAGGTCTTCGTGCACGTTTGGATTGGCTGTTTGTTTTTTTATATTCAGCTGCATTAGCTGCTTGTAAATACTGGGGATAAATTCTTTGTCAGTTGCTTCATTTGTAAATATTCTTTCCCATTCTGAGAGTTGTCTTTTCATCCTGTTTACAGTTTCCTTTGTTGTGCAAAAGCTTTTAAGTTTCATTAGGTCCCGTTTGTTTATCTTTGTTTTTAATTCCATTTCTCTAGGAGATGGGTCAAAAAAGATCTTGCTGTGATTTATATCATAGTGTTCTGCCTAAGTTTTCCTCTAAGACTTTTACAGTGTCTAACCTTACATTTAGGTCTTTAATCCATTTTGAGTTTATTTTTGTGTGTGGTGTTAGAGAGTGTTCTAATTTCATTCTTTTTCATGTAGCTGTCCAGTTTTCCCAGCACCACGTATTGAAGAGGCTGTCTTTTCTCCATTGTATACTCTTGCCTCCTTTATCAAAAATAAGGTGACCATATGAGTGTGGGATTATCTCTGGACTTTCTATTCTGTTCTATTGATCTATATTTCTGTTTTTGTGCCAGTACCATACTGTCTTGATTACTGTAGCTTTGTAGTATAAGACTGGGAGCCTGATTCTTCCAGCTCCGTTTTTCTTTCTCAAGATTGCTTTGGCTATTCGAGGTCTTTTATGTTTCCATACAAATTGTGCAATTTTTTGTTCTAGTTCTGTGAAAAATGCCATTGGTAGTTTGATAGGGATTGCATTGAATCTGTAGATTGCTTTGGGTAATAATAGTCATTTTCACAATGTTGATTCTTCCAATCCAAGAACATGGTAAATCTCTCCATCTGTTTCTATCATCTTAAAATTCTTTCATCAGTGTCTTATAGTTTTCTGCATACAGGTCTTTTGTCTCCTTAGGTAGGTTTATTCCTAGGCATTTTATTATTTTTGTTGCAATGGTAAATGGGAGTGTTTTGTTAATTTATCTTTCAGATTTTTCATCATCAGAGTTTAGGAATGCAAGAGATTTCTGTGCATTAATTGTGTACCCTGCTACTTTACCAAATTCATTGATAAGCTCTAGTAGTTTTCTGGTAGGATCTTTAGGATTCTCTATGTATAGTATCATGTCATCTGCAAACAGTGGCAGCTTTACTTCTTCTTTTCCTATTTAGATTATTTTATTTTATTTTTTTTTCATCTCTGATTGCTCTGGTAAAACTTCCAAAACTGTGTTAAATAATAGTGGTAAGAGTGGAAAACCTTGTCTTGTTCCTGATCTTAGAAGAAATGGTGAGGAAATGGTTTCAGTTTTTCACCATTGAGAACGGTGTTGACTGTGGGTTTGTCATATATGGCCTTTATTATGTTGAGGTAAGTTCCCTCTATGCCTAGTTTCTAGAGGGTTTTTAGCATAAATCGGTGTTGAATTTTCTTGAAAGCTTTTTCTGCATCTATTGAGATGATCATATGGTTTTTCTCCTTCAGTTAACATGGTTTATCATATTGATTGATTTGCATATATTTAAGAATCCTTGCATTCCTGGGATAAATCCCATTTGATCATGGTTTATGATCCTTTTAATGTGCTGTTGGATTCTGTTTGCTAGTATTTTATTGAGGATTTTTGTGTCTATGTTCATCAGTGATATTGGCCTCTAGTTTTCTTTCTTTGTGACATCTTTGTCTGCTTTTGGTATCAGTGTGATGGTGACCTCGTGGAATGAGTTTGGGAGTGCTTCTCCCTCTGTTATATTTTGGAAGAGTTTGAGAAGGATAGGTGTTAGCTCTTCTCTAAATGTTTGATAGAATTCACCTGTGAAGCCATCTGGGTCTGGGATTTTGTTTATTGGAAGATTTTTAATCACAGTCTCAATTTCAGTGCTTGTGTTTGGTCTGTTTATATTTTCTATTTCCTCCTGGTTAAGTCTCAGAAGGGTGTGCTTTTTTAAGAATGTGTCCATTTCTTCCAGGCTGTCCATTTAATTGGCATATAGTTGCTTGTAGTAATTTCTCATGATCCTTTGTATTTCTGCAGTATCAGTTGTTATTTCTCCTTTTTCATTTCTAATTCAATCGATTTGAGTCTTTTCCCTTTTTTTCTTGATGAGTCTGGCTAATGGTTTATCAATTTTGTTTATCTTCACAAAGAACAAGCTTTTAGTTCGATTGATCTTTGTTATAGTTTCTTTCATTTCTTTTTTATTTATTTCTGATCTGATCTTAATGATTTCTTTCCTTCTGCTAACTCTGGAGTTTTTTTGTTCTTCTTTCTCTAATTGCTTTAGGTGTAAGGTTAGGTTGTTTATTTGAGATATTTCTTGTTTCCTGAGGTAGGATTGTATTGCTATAAACTTCTCTCTTAGAACTGATTTTGCTGCATCCCATAGGTTTTGGATCATTGTGTTTTCATTCTCATTGGCTCTAGGTATTTTTTGATTTCCTCTGAGGTCGGAAAAGATACTTCATACAATTTCAATTTTCTTAAAATTACAAAGGCTTGATTTGTGACCCAAGGTATGATCTATCCTGGAGACTGTTCCTTGAGCACTTGAGGAGAAAGTGTACTCAGTTGTTTTTGGATGGAATGTCCTATAAATATCAATTAGGTCCATGTTGTTTAATGTATCATTTAAGATTGTGTTTCCTTATTTATTTTATTGTGGATGCCCTACCATTGATGAAAGGGGAGTGTTAAAGTCTCCTACTATTATTGTGTTACTGTTGATTTCCCCTTTTATGGCTGTTAGTATTGGCCTTATGTATTGAGGTGCTCCTATGCTGCTTGCATAATATTTGTAATTGTTATATCTTCTTCTTGGATTGATACCTTGATCATTATGTAGTGCCCTTCTTTGTCTCTTGTAATAGTATTTTTTTTTGAAGTCTCTTTTGTCTGATATGCGGTTTGCTACTCCAGCTTTCTTTTGATTTCTGTTTGCATGGAGTATCTATTTCCTTCCCTTCACTTTCAGTCTGTATATGTCTCTGGCTGTGAAGTGGGTCTCTTGTAGACAGCATATATATGGGTATTGTTTTTGTATCCATTCAGCCAGTCTATATCTTTTTGTTGGAAGATTTAATCCATTTATATTTGAGGTAATTATTGATGTGTAAGTTCCTATTACCAGTTTCTTAAATGTTTTCGGTTTGTTATTGTAGATCTTTTCCTTCTCTGTGTTTCCTGCCTAGAGTAGTTCGTTTAGCATTTGTTGTAAAGCTTGTGTAGTGGTGCTGAATTCTCTTAGCTTTTGCTTATGTGTAAAGGTTTTAATTGCTCTGTAGAGTAATCTTGGTTGTAGATTTTTCCCTTTCATCACTTTAAATATGTCCTGCCACTCCCTTCTGGATTGCAAAGTTTCTGCTGAAAGATCAGCTGTTAACATTTATGGGGATTCCCTTGTATGTTATTTGCTGTTTTTCCCTTGGTGATTTTGCTATTTTTTCCTTGTATTTAATTTTTGATAGTTTGATTAATAAGTGTCTTGGCATGTTTCTCCTTGGATTTATCCTGTATGGGACTCTCTGCACTTTCTGGACTTGATTGACTATTTCCTTTCCCATATTAGGGAAGTTTTCAATTATAATCTCTTCAAATATTTTCTTAGTCCCTTTCTTTTTCTCTTCTTCTTCTGGGACCCTTATAATTCGAATGTTGGTTTGTTTCATGTTGTCTCAGAGGTCTCGGAGAAGGTCCTCAATTCTTCTCATTCTTTTTTCTTTATTCTGCTCTGCGGTAGTTATTGCCATTATTTTATCTTCCAGGTCACTTATCCCTTTTTCTGCCTCAGTTATTCTGCTATTGATTCCTTCTAGATAATTTTTAATTTCATTTAATATGTTTCATCATTGTTTGTTTGCTCTTTAGTTCTTCTTGGTCCTTGTTAAACGTTTCTTGTATTTTCTCCATTCTATTTCCAAGATTTTGGAGCATCTTTACTATCATTACACTGAATTCCTTTTCAGGTAGACTGCCTATTTCCTCTTCATTTGTTTGGTCTGGTGGTTTTTTACCTTACTCCTTCATCTGCTCTGTGTTTCTCTGTCTTCTCATTTTGCTTCACTTACTGTGTTTGGGTTCTCCTTTTCCCAGGTTGCAGATTCATAGTTCTAATTGTTTTTGGTTACTGCCTCCAGTGGCTAAGTTGGTTCAGTGGCTTGTGTTGGCTTCCTGTTGGAGGGATCTAGTGCCTGTGTTCTGGAGGATGAGGCTGGATCTTATCTTTCTGGTGGACAAGACCATGTCCAGTGTGTGTTTTGGGGTGTCTGTGACATTATTATGATTTGAGGCAGCCTCTCTGGTAATTGGTGGGGTTGTGTTCCTGTGTTGCTATTTGTTTGGCATAGGGTGTCCAGCACTGTAACTTGCTGCCGTTGAGTGGAGCTGGGTCTTAGCATTGAGATGGAGATCTCTGGGAGAACTTTCTCTGTTTGGTATTATGTGGAGCCGGGAGGTCTCTGGTGGACCAATGTCATAAACTCGGTTCTCCCACCTCAGAGGCACAGGTTTGACACTTGGCCAGAACCCCAAGGCCTTGTCAGCCACGTGGCTCAGAAAAAAGGGAGAAAAAAAAAATAAAGAACGGAACAAAGAAATGTAAAATATAGTTATTAAAATAAAAATTTTTTTAATTATTAAAAATAAAAAAAAATTAAAAGTAATAAAAACAGAAAGAAAGAAAGAAGAGAGCAGCTAAATCAAAAAAACCAAACCAAATCTACCAATGAAAACAAGCACTAAAAAGTATAGTAAAAAAAAAAAAACCACAGACAGAACCCTAGGAAAAATGGCGAAAGCAATGCTAAACAGACAAAATCACACAAAGAAGCATAGACATACACACTCACAAAAAGAGAAAAGGAAAAAATATATAAATATCTACATTAAATAAAAGGGAAGAGAGCAACAATATCAATAAACAAATCTACCAATGATTATAAACTCTAAATACTAAACTATGATAAACATAAAACCAGAAACAAATTAGATTCAGAAAGAAAACCTCAGGTCTACAGTTGTTCCCAAAATCCACTGCCAAAATTTTGGGATGATTCATTGTCTACTCAGGTATTCCAGAGATGTAGGGTACATCAAGTTGATTGTGGAGATTTAATCTGCTGCTCCTGAGGCTGCTGGGAGAAATTTCCCTTTCCCTTCTTTGTTTGCACAGCTCTTGGAATTCAGCTTTGGATTTGGCCCTGCCTCTGTGTGTAAGTAGACTGAGGGCCTCTGTTCTTCACTCAGATAGGAGAGGGTTAAAGTAGCAACTGATTAGGGGGCTCTGGCTCACTCAGTCGAGGGGGAAGGAGGGGTAAGGAATGCGGGGAGAGTCTGCAGTGGCAGAGGCCTGCGTGAAGTTGCAACAGCCTGAGGCACGCCAAGTGTTCTCCCGCTGAACTTGTCCCTGGATCACGGGACCCTGACATTGGCAGGCTCCACAGGCTCCCAGGAGAGGAGGTGTGGATAGTGACCTGTGCTTGCACACAGGCTTCTTGGAGGCTGCAGCAGCAGCCTTAGCATTTCATGCTCGTCTTTGGTGTCCATGCTGATAGCTGTGGCTCGTGCTCATCTCTGGAGCTCATTTAGGCAGTGTTTTGAATCCCCTCTCCTCACACACCTGAAAGCAATGGTCTCTTGCCTCTTGGACAGGTCCAGACTTTTTCCCAGACTCCATCCCAGCTAGCTGTGGTACACTAGCCCCCTTCATGTTGTGTTCTCTAAGCCAACTCCAGTCCTCTCCCTGGGTTCTAACCTCCGAATCCCAAGCCTCGGCTCCCAGCCCCACCGGCCCCAGCACGTGAGCAGACAAGCCTCTCAGGCTGGTGAGTGTTGGTTGGCACCAATCCTCTCTGCAGAAATCTCTCCGCTTTGCCCTTTGCACCCCTGTGGCTGCACTCTCCTCCATGGTTCCGAAGCTTCCCTCCCACCCAACCCCTCTCTGCCAGTGATTCCTAGTGTGTGGTAACTTTTCCTCCTTCACAGCTCCCTCCCACTGGTGCAGGTCCCATCCCTATTCTTTTGTCTCTGTTTTTTCTTTTGCCCTACCCAGGTACGTGGGGAGTTTCTTGCCTTTTGGGAAGTCTGAAGTCTTCTGCCAGTGTTCAGTAGGTGTTCTGTAGGAGGTATTCCACATGTAGATGTATTTCTGATGTATTTGTGTGGAGGAAGGTGATCTCCACGTCTTACTCTTCTGCCATCTTGAAGGTCT
>NC_041231.1:62494006-62498637 GCF_002837175.3 Physeter macrocephalus
AGTGAAAATTGATTTGTATATTTTTTGCTTCTGAGTCCTCGTGGGATTTTTTTTATTTTATTAAACAGAAAGTCACAAAAATTATAATCATCCTCATCAGTTCACTCAGTCTCATGTAATTAATTTTTTTTCATCTTGATCTTTTGTTAGCACTTTTATGAATTCATCATCCTCTACCATCTTGAAGGTCTCTCTCCTTACAAGTTTTGTTACACACTAAACATACATCTGTCACAGCATGGTTATGTCTTAGATTCACTTAAAGAACACAGTGTGCTATGCAGTTCCTAAGTAGATTGTAAGAAACATTATTTTACAATCTTCTTAAACATTTATACCAGAATCACAGAATGAATATCACTTGGATTCACTGATAGAGCTCTGTGAAGAACAGTTTGCAGCTTCTTTGCAAGAAATATTTTAATACAAGTTTTGTTAAACTTCACTGCACACCTCAAAAAATGGGTATCACTTGTATTCACAGAAGGAAGCCTGTGCAGAATGCACTTTGCCAGTATCTTATTAGAGACATTTTCTTACAAGGCTTGTGAAATAATCCACTGAGTGCATCTCAGAATGGGTATTGTTTAATTTTACAGAAAGAAGCCTGTGAAGACTTCAGTTAGCAGTTAGCTTCTAAAACACATTTGCTTACAATTCTTGTTAAACACTTCACTTACAAGAATCACATAATGGGTATGACATAGAATCATTTAAAGAGAAGAGTGGTCTGCAGTTTACAACTAGAGGATAAGGAACATTTTCTTACATGTTGTGTTAACACTTCACTAGGCCCATCACAGCATGGATATCTTTTGGATTTCTTCATAGAACCTATTCAGAAAGTTTACAAGAAACATTTTAAGAAAAATTAGCTCCCACTTCAGTTCATGCACCACAGGATGAGTGTCTTGCATTCATAGAAAGAAGCCTGTGTAGAACACACTTTGCAGCTAGCTAATAGGAAACATTTTCTTAAAAGTCTTGTTAAACACTTCACTACACTCCTCTCAGAATGGGTATCACTTGGATTCACTGAAATTACACTGTGCAGCTTGCAGTTAGCATGTAACCTCTAAAATATATTGTTAGAATTGTTATCAAACATATTCTACACTCATCACAAAACTGGGTATCACCTGTATTCACAAAAAATACCTCTGTGTATAATGCATTAGCAATTAGCTTAAATATTTTTTTCTTAAACATTTTGTTAAACTCTTAACTGCAGTTTTTACAGAATAGATATATCTTGGAATCACTAAGTACCTTGTGTAGAAAGTACTTTGCAACTAGACTTTAGGAAACATTTGCTTACAAGTCTTGTTAAACACTTCTCTACTACATCACAGAATATATATCATTTGGATTCACTTAAAGAACACAGTGTAGCATGCAGCTTGCAGTTACATTGTTACGTCCGTTAAACACTTAACTGCATGGTTCATAGCATGGGTATTGATTGGATTTGCTAAAAAACACTGTGCTGAACAAAATTTGCAACTAGCTTGTAAAAAACTTTTTCTTACAAGTCTTGCAAAAGACTTCACTACACAATTCACATAATAGCTATTGCTTGCATTCAGTCAAAGAACACTGGCTTGTAAGAAACATGTTTACTAAATTCTTATTATACATTTCACTACATGAACTACAGAAGACATATGGTTTCCATTCCCTGAAAGAACATTGTGCTGAATGAAGTTTGTAACTAGTTTATAAGTTTCTTCATTACTGGATTTGTGAAACCGCTCAGTGTATGTATCATAGAATCAGTATTACTTTAATTCCCTGAAACAACACTGAGCTGAAAACAGCTTGAAAGTAACTTTTAAGAATCATCTTTATTACAAGTTGGTTAAGTGCTACACTACATGCATTATAGAATTTTATAACTTCCATTCACTGTAAGTTAACTGTGTTGAATGCAGCTTGCAAGTAGCTTGTGTTAAACAAAAAAACACAGGTCCCAAATGGCATCTGTGCTAAAACTCATGATACCAAACTTAAACTTAATGCCTAACCTAACTAAAGTTTCAATCTTCACCAGAAACATAAACTTAATTAACCATTCTGGAATTTTTACGGTCAGCATTAATGAGGTAATCTATCACGTAGGCCCTCTCCATCCTTCAGAGGAAGAGGCAATCTGCATGACAAACCTATGCCTTTCCTTTCCCCTTAAAAAGATATCCTGGGCTAAAAATAAAGCCTGTCTTTTGTTAATAGCCCCTACCCTCCTTCCTGTAAACATCTTTCTTTTTGTATAACACTTTAGAACACCCTTCTGGATAGGATGCTGCTTGATTCATGGATCACCTAAAAAAGCCCATTAGATCTTCACATTTGCTTGGTTGAATTTTTTTTTTTAACAGGTTGGCAGCAGCAACAGGATGCAAAGTGAACTTCTGATGGCATGCTGGGACAACAAGAAACACAGTTCACTGTCTTTCTCACCATTTAGAGGGCTTTTGATATGTATCTCTTAGTTGAGCTCCACTGTTTTTGTGTTCTAGCTCTTTAACTAACTGGTTTTTTAGACCACAATTCCCTGGTGTAGAACCCTAGTCCTTAGATCTGTCCCTGGATTCCATTTTCCATCTGTGTGGAATACTTCTACTGATTCCACATTGGGAACTGTTTGTGTGTCAGCTACAGTTTTCCAGTTGTGTGGAATCACACTTAAGTTCCTGTTCTTTGATGTCTGCTGGTTTAACCCTTTCCCCTAGTCCAAAGTTCCATGAGAACTGTTGGTGATTACCAGCCAAAGTTGAACTGGGTCCAACTTAAGAACCAAACTGGGTCCAGGATTGAATGGGGTTTGATTTGAGCTGGACTCAGCCCAGTGGGAGTTCTCAGTTGGATATTAAATACGGGATAGTTGCTACTGGAAATCTTGGATACACCTGGGAGCTGATTAGTTTGGCTCCAAGAATCCCAAAGGTCTAGCTAAAATAAAAGACATTCTTTATATCCAAAGAATTAAACACAACACCCCGGTACACCTGCTTATTTTATGTTTAGCAATTATAGTTGCAACTATCTAACAAGATGGCAAGATTTTGCTAAAAACAACCTAGAATTTCAGTGGCCCCTATGGGGATCAAATAAAAATTTTTTTTTAAGAAGTGCACTTGAGAGTAAGAGATCCCAAATTGTAGAGACATGATAAATGGAATGCCTACTTTAATTGGTACACAGACACTTACAAAAGGCAAAAGAGTCTAAAATAACTTCACTAAATGACACAAAAGGACTTAAAACAAAAGATGATAGGACTGATGTGACCCCTACTGTCCCCCACCTGACTTTTTCACCGGAGTACTCATGTTTTACTAATTCTCTGTCTGGATTGCCTTTCTATTTTGAAGAGACTGTTACACAGTTAAAATAAAACTACTCAAGAGAAGATGGCGGAAGAGTAAGACGCAGAGATCACCTACCTCCCCACAGATACATCAGAAATACATCTACACGTGGAACTGCTCCTATAGAACACCTACTGAATGCTGGCAGAAGACCTCAGACCTTCCAAAAGGCAAGAAACTCCCCACGAACCTGGGTAGGGCAAAAGAAAAAAGAATAAACAGAGACAAAAGAATAGGGATGGGACCTGCACCAGTGGGAGGGAGCTGTGAAGGAGGAAAGGTTTCCACACACTAGAAGCCCCTTCACGGGCGGAGACTGCGGGTGGCAGAGGGGGAAGCTTCGGAGACACAGAGGAAAGCACAGCAACAGGGTGCGGAGGGCAAAGCGGAGAGATTCCCACAGAGGATCGGTGCTGACCTGCACTCACCAGCCCGAGAGGCTTGTCTGCTTACCCGCCGGGATGGGCGGGGGCTGGGAGCTGAGGCTCGGGCTTCGGTTGGATCGTAGGGAAATGTCTGGCGGCATGAACACAGCTTGAAGGGATTAGTGCACCACGGCTAGCCGGGAGGGAGTCCCGGAGAAGTCTGGAGCTGCCGAAGAGGCAAGAGACTTTTTCTTCCCTCTTTGCTTCCTGGGGCGCGAGGAGAGGGGATTAAGCGCGCCGTTTAAAGGAGCTCCAGAGACGGGCGCAAGCCGCGGCTATCAGCGCAGACACCAGAGACGGGCATGAGACGCTAAGGCCGCTGCTGCAGCCACCAAGAAGCCTGTGTGTGAGCACAGGTCACTCTCCACACCGCCCCTCCAGGGAGCCTGTGCAGCCCGCCACTGCCAGGGTGCTAGACACCTTATGCTCAACAACTAGCAAGACAGGAACACAGCCGCACCCATTAGCAGAGAGGCTGCCTAAGCTTAACCCCTGGAGCTGTGAGAACACAGAAGAGAAAGGGAAATGTCTCCCAGTAGTCTCAGAAGCAGCGGATTAAAGCTCCACAATCAACTTGATGTACCCTGCATTTGTGGAATACCTGAATAGACAACGAATCATCCCAAATTGAGGAGGTGGACTTTGGGAGCAAGATATATTATTTTTATCCCCTTTTTCTCTTTTTGTGAGTGTGTATGTGTATGCTTCTGTGTGAGATTTTGTCTGTATAGCTTTGCTTTCACCATTTTTCGTAGGGTTGTGACCGTCCCGTTTTTTTTTTAATTTTAAAAATTTTTCTTCTTAATAATTATTTTTTATTTTAATAACTTTATTTTAT
>NC_041231.1:62502740-62505401 GCF_002837175.3 Physeter macrocephalus
AGAGATCACCTACCTCCCCACAGATACATCAGAAATACATCTACACGTGGAACTGCTCCTATAGAACACCTACTGAATGCTGGCAGAAGACCTCAGACCTTCCAAAAGGCAAGAAACTCCCCACGAACCTGGGTAGGGCAAAAGAAAAAAGAATAAACAGAGACAAAAGAATAGGGATGGGACCTGCACCAGTGGGAGGGAGCTGTGAAGGAGGAAAGGTTTCCACACACTAGAAGCCCCTTCACGGGCGGAGACTGCGGGTGGCAGAGGGGGAAGCTTCGGAGACACAGAGGAAAGCACAGCAACAGGGTGCGGAGGGCAAAGCGGAGAGATTCCCACAGAGGATCGGTGCTGACCTGCACTCACCAGCCCGAGAGGCTTGTCTGCTTACCCGCCGGGATGGGCGGGGGCTGGGAGCTGAGGCTCGGGCTTCGGTTGGATCGTAGGGAAATGTCTGGCGGCATGAACACAGCTTGAAGGGATTAGTGCACCACGGCTAGCCGGGAGGGAGTCCCGGAGAAGTCTGGAGCTGCCGAAGAGGCAAGAGACTTTTTCTTCCCTCTTTGCTTCCTGGGGCGCGAGGAGAGGGGATTAAGCGCGCCGTTTAAAGGAGCTCCAGAGACGGGCGCAAGCCGCGGCTATCAGCGCAGACACCAGAGACGGGCATGAGACGCTAAGGCCGCTGCTGCAGCCACCAAGAAGCCTGTGTGTGAGCACAGGTCACTCTCCACACCGCCCCTCCAGGGAGCCTGTGCAGCCCGCCACTGCCAGGGCCTCGGGATTAAGGGACAACTTCCCCAGGAGAATGCACGGCGCGCCTCAGGCTGGTGCAACATCATGCTGGTCTCTGCCGCCGCAGGCTTGCCCCGCATCCGTACTCCTCCCTCCCCCCGGCCTGAGTGAGCCAGAGCCCCCGAATCAGCTGCTCCTTTGACCCCCTCCTGTCTGAGCAAAGAGCAGAGGCCCTCAGGCGACCTACACGCAGAGGCGGGGCCAAATCCAAAGCTTAACCCCTGGAGCTGTGAGAACACAGAAGAGAAAGGGAAATGTCTCCCAGTAGTCTCAGAAGCAGCGGATTAAAGCTCCACAATCAACTTGATGTACCCTGCATTTGTGGAATACCTGAATAGACAACGAATCATCCCAAATTGAGGAGGTGGACTTTGGGAGCAAGATATATTATTTTTATCCCCTTTTTCTCTTTTTGTGAGTGTGTATGTGTATGCTTCTGTGTGAGATTTTGTCTGTATAGCTTTGCTTTCACCATTTTTCGTAGGGTTGTGACCGTCCCGTTTTTTTTTTAATTTTAAAAATTTTTCTTCTTAATAATTATTTTTTATTTTAATAACTTTATTTTATGAGAACCAACTTCAGGACCCTTCTCCACAAGAGACCTCCCAGCTCCACGCAATATCAAACGGCGAAAATCTCCCGGAGATCTCCATCTCAACGCCAAGATCCAGCTTCACCCAACGACCAGCCAGCTACAGTGCTAGACACCTTATGCTCAACAACTAGCAAGACAGGAACACACCCGCACCCATTAGCAGAGAGGCTGCCTAAAATCATAATAAGGCTACAGACACTTCAAAACACACCACCAGACATGGACCTGCCCAACAGAAAGACAAGATCCAGCCTCATCCACCAAAACACAGGCACTAGTCCTCTCAACCAGGAAACCTACTCAACCCACTGAACCAACCTTAGCCACTGAGGACAGACACCAAAAACAACGGGAACTACGAACCTGCAGCCTGCAAAAAGGAGACACCAAACACAGTAAGATAAGCAAAATGAAAAGACAGAAAAACACACAGCATGATGAAGGAGCAAGGTAAAAACCCACCAGACGTAACAAATGAAGACGAAATAGGCAGTCAAACTGAAAAAGAATTCAGAATAATTATAGTAAAGATGATCCAAAATCTTGGAAATAGAATAGAAAAAATACAAGAAACATTTAACAAGGACCTAGAAGAACTAAAGAGGAAGCAAGCAACGATGAACAACACAATAAATGAAATTAAAAATACTCTAGATGGGATCAATAGCAGAATAACTGAGAAAGAAGAATGGATAAGTGACCTGGAAGATAAAATAGTGGAAATAATTACTGCAGAGAAGAATAAAGAAAAAAGAATGAAAAGATCTGAGGACAGGCTCAGAGAGCTCTAGGACAACATTAAATGCACCAACATTTGACTTATAGGGGTCCCAGAAGAAGAAGAGAAAAAGATTAGTCTTCCTTTTATTCTGAGCCATGTGGATTAAAGGCTCTTGGTGCTCCAGCCATGCATCAGGCTGTGTCTCTGAGGTGGGAGAACCAACTTCAGGACACTGGTCCACACAAATTATTCAAACTATCAAAAATTAAATAAAAAGAAAACATATTAAAAGCAACAAGGTAAAAACCACAAATAACCCACAAGGGAATCCCCATAAGGTTAACAGCTGATCTTTCAGCAGAAACTTTGCAAGCCAGAAGCGAGTGGCAGGACATATTTAAAGGGATGAAGGAGAAAAACCTACAACCAAGATTACTCTACCCAGCAAGGCTCTCATTCAGATTTGATGGAGAAATTAAAACCTTTACAGACAAGCAAAAGCTGAGAGAGTTCAGCACCACCAAACCAGCTTTGCAACAAATGTTAAAGGAAC
>NC_041231.1:62505788-62507001 GCF_002837175.3 Physeter macrocephalus
AAATGGTAATAGGAACATACATATTGATAATTACCTTAAATGTAAATGGATTAAATGCTCCCACCAAAAGACACAGACTGGCTGAATGGATACAAAAACGAGACCCATATATATGCTGTCTACAAGAGACCCACTTCAGACCTAGGGACACATACAGACTGAAAGTGAGGGGATGGAAAAAGATATTCCATGCAAATGGAAATCAGAAGAAAGCTGGAGTAGCAATTCTCATATCAGACAAAATAGACTTTAAAGTAAAAACTATTACAAGAGACAAAGAAGGACACTATATAATGATCAAGGGTTCGATCCATGAAGAAGATATAACAATTGTAAATATTTATGCACCCAACATAGGAGCACCTCAATACATAAGGCAAATACTAACAGCCATAAAAGGGGAAATCGACAGTAACACAATCATAGTAGGGGACTTTAACACCCCACTTTCACCAATGGACAGATCATCCAAAATGAAAATAAATAAGGAAACACAAGCTTTAAATGATACATTACACAAGATGGTCTTAATTGATATTTATAGGACATTCCATCCAAAAACAACAGAATACACGTTTTTCTCAAGTGCTCATGGAACATTCTCCAGGATAGATCATATATTGGGTCACAAATCTAGCCTTGGCAAATTTAAGAAAATTGAAATCATATCAAGTATCTTTTCTGACCACAATCCTATGAGACTAGATATCAATTACAGGAAAATATCTGTAAAAAATACAAACACATGGAGGCTAAACAATACACTACTTAATAACGAAGTGATCACTGAAGAAATCAAAGAGGAAATAAAAAAATAACTAGAAACAAATGAGAATGGAGACAGAACGACCCAAAACCTATGGATTCAGCAAAAGCAGTCCTAAGAGGGAAGTTTATTGCAATACAATCCTACCTTAAGAAACAGGAAATATCTTGAATAGACAACCTAACCTTGCACCTAAGAAATTAGAGAAAGAAGAACAAAAAAACCCCCAAAGTTAGCAGATGGAAAGAAATCATAAAGATCATATCAGAAATAAATGAAAAAGAAATGAAGGAATCGATAACAAAGATCAGTAAAACTAAAAGCTGGTTCTTTGAGAAGATAAACAAAATTGATAAACCATTAGCCAGACTCATCAAGAAAAAAAGGGAGAAGACTCAAATCAATTGAATTAGAAATGAAAAAGGAGAAGTAACAACTGACACTGCA
>NC_041231.1:62507517-62531869 GCF_002837175.3 Physeter macrocephalus
CTGACACTGCAGAAATATAAAGGATCATGAGAGATTACTACAAGCAACTCTATGCCAATAAAATGGACAACCTGGAAGAAATGAACAAATTCTTAGAAATGCACAATCTGCCAAGACTGAACCAGGAAGAAATAGAAAACATGAACAGACCAGTCACAAGCACTGAAATTGAAACTGTGATTAAAAATCTTCCAACGAACAAAAGCCCAGGACCAGATGGCTTCACAGGCGAATTCTATCAAACATTTAGAGAAGAGCTAACTCCTATCCTTCTCAAACTCTTCCAAAATATAGCAGAGGGAGGAACACTCCCAAACTCATTCTACGATGCCACCATCACCCTGATACCAAAACCAGGCAAAGAGGTCACAAAGAAAGAAAACTACAGGCCAATATCACTGATGATCATATATTCAAAAATCCTCAACAAAATACTAGCAAACAGAATCCAACAGCACATTAAAAAGGTCATACACCATGACCAAGTGGGGTTTATTCCAGGAATGCAAGGGTTCTTCAATATACACAAATCAATCAACATGATACACTATATCAACAAACTGAAGGAGAAAAAAACATATGATCTTCTCAATAGATGCAGACAAAGGTTTTGACAAAATTCAACACCCATTTATGATAAAAACCCTGCAGAAAGTAGGCATAGAGGGAACTTTCCTCAAAATAATAAAGGCCATATATGAAAAACCCACAGCCAACATCATCCTCAATGGTGAAAAATTGAAACCATTCCCCTAAGATCAGGAAAAAGGCAAGGCTGCACACTCTTACCACTCTTATTCAACATAGGTTTGGAAGTTCTAGCCACAGCAATCAGAGAAGAAAAAGAAATAAAAGGAATCCAAATCGGAAAAGAAGTAAAGCTGTCAATGTTTGCAGATGACATGATACTATACATAGAGGATCCTAAATATGCTACCAGAAAACTACTAGAGCTAATCAATGAATTTGGTAAAGTAGCAGGATACAAAATTAATGCACAGAAATCTCTGGTATTCTTATACACTAATGATGAAAGATCTGAGAGTGAAATTAAGAAAACACTCCCATTTACCATTGCAACCAAAAGAATAAAATATCTAGGAATAAACCTACCTAAGGAGACAAAAGACCTGTATGCAGAAAATTATAAGACACTGATGAAAGAAATTAAAAATGATACAAATAGGTGGAGAAATATACCATGTTCTTGGATTGGAAGAATCAACATTGTGAAAATGACTCTACTACCCAAAGCAATCTACAGATTCAATGCAATCCCTGTCAAACTACCACTGGCATTTTTCACAGAAGTAGAACAAAAAATTTCACAATTTGTATGGAAACACAAAAGACCCCGAATAGCCAAAGCAATCTTGAGAACGAAAAATGGAGCTGGAGGAATCAGGCTCCCTGACTTCAGATTATACTACAAGGCTACAGTAATCAAGACAGTATGGTACTGACATAAAAACAGAAATATAGATCAGTGGAACAGGATAGAGAGCCCAGAGATAAACCCACACACATATGGTCACCTTATCTTTGATAAAGGAGGCAAGTATATACAGTGGAGCAAAGACAGCCTCTTCAATAAGTGGTGCTGGGAAAACTGGACAGGTACATGTAAAAGTATGAAATTAGAACACTCCCTAACACCATACACAAAAATAAACTCAAAATGGGTTAAAGACCTACATGTAAGGCCAGACACTATCAAACTCTTAGAGGGAAACATAGGCAGAACACTCTATGACCTACATCACAGCAAGATCCTTTTTGACCCACCTCCTAGAGAAATGGAAATAAAAACAAAAATAAAAAAATGGGACTTAATGAAACTTAAAAACTTTTGCACAGCAAAGGATACCATAAACAAGACCAAAAGATAACCCTCAGAATGGGAGAAAATTGTTGCAAATGAAACAACTGACAAAGGATTAATCTCCAAATTTATAAGCAAATCATGCAGCTCAGTAAGAAAAAAACGAAGAACCCAATCCAAAAATGGGCAGAAAATCTAAATAGGCATTTCTCCAAAGAAGATATACAGATTGCCAACAAACACATGAAAGAATGCTCAACATCATTAATCATTAGAGAAATGCAAATCAAAAGTACAATGAGATATCATCTCACACTGGACAGAATGGCCATCATCAAAAAATCTAGAAACAATAAATGCTGGAGAGGGTGTGGAGAAAAGGGAACACTCTTGCACTGTTGGTGGGAATGTAAATTGATACAGCCACTATGGAGAACAGTATGGAGGTTCCTTAAAAAACTACAAATAGAACTATCATATGACCCAGCAATCCCACTACTGGGCATATACCCTGAGAAAATCATAATTCAAAGATTCATGTACCAAAACGTTCATTGCAGCTCTATTTACAATAGCCAGGATATGGAAGCAGCCTAAGTGTCCATCAACAGATGAATGGTTAAAGAAGATGTGGCACATATATACAATGGAATATTACTCAGCCATAAAAAGAAATGAAACTGAGTTATATTTAGTGAGGTGGATGGACCTGGAGTCTGTCATACAGGGGGAAGTAAGTCAGAAGGAGAAAAACAAATACCGTATGGTAACACATACATATGGAATCTAAGAAAAAAAAATGTCATGAAGAGCCTAGGGGTAGGATGGGAATAAAACACAGACCTGCTAGAGCATGGCCTTGAGGATATGGGGAGGGGAAAGGGTAAGCTGTGACGAAGCGAGAGAGTGGCATGGACATATATACACTACCAAACGTGGGGTGGATAGCTGGTGGGAAGCAGCCGCGTGGCACAGGGATATCAGCTAGGTGGTTTGTGACCACCTAGAGGGGTGGGATAGGGAGGATGGGAGGGAGGGAGACACAATATGGAAGAGATATGGGAACATATGTATATGTATATGTATAACTGATTCACTTTGTTGTAAAGCAGAAACTAACACACCATTGTAAAGCAATTATACTCCAATAAGGATGTTAAAGAAAAACAAAACAACTACTCAAGTTTGCAGACAAACCTTTTCTGGTATTTTTCACTCCTTGGTTAAAGACTGAACTAGGAGTTATAGTTAAAGAACTTGCTAAAGGTAGGTAAGAAACCCAAAAGTTTTTTGAAGAGTTTAGCGTTGTTTTGGAGGCCTATGACCCCAGGCTGCTAGGTTTTTGTCAGCTTGTGCACACATTATTATGACCTGGCAAGTTAGAAATTCAGTTAGAGGGAAGTCCATCACAATTAGTGGAGCTGAAGCAATTCACCTGGTTATCTACTTTTGGCAAAAGAAAAAGTAGGCCTGGTGTGAAAACATCACAAATCCTTGGGAAGAAGCCATGGCCTAGGACTGGAAATGGAAAGAATTAGAAGTAGTGAAGACAAGGAGGTCTGGAGTAGAAGTTTGTGGAAGATTTTTGTATCATAATTCAATGCCAACAAGAAATCCACTGCAGAAGCACAGAATTATCAAGTAGACAAAATGACTTGGCTAATGACTTTAGCCATCCCAGAACTGGCATAATGGACATATGAACAAAGTAGTCACAGTAACAGAGATGGAGGCTGTACACTGGCCCTATAGCAGGGATTCCCATTTATCAAGGCTGATCTGCCACCTCTGAAGGTTAAGCCCCCAGAAACAGATAACAAGTGAACAATTGTTGACAATTCAATTACATTGGGGTTGCTCCATGCTATAAGGGCCATGATTTCATTGTCACAAGGATAGATACCAATTATGAGTATTGGTATTCTTATGGGTTTGACTTTCCTTTCCACAGAGTTTTAATCAGTACCACCATCTGGAGGTTTACTAAAAGTCTGATCCACAGGTATGGAATCCTTCATAACAGCATCCAACAGGAAAACCACTTCACAACGAATGCAGTATAGATGGGCCAATGACCCACTGATCTACTGATTGAATGACATCACTCACCTTTCACAGGCAGCTGGTGTCACAAAATGTTGGAATAGCTTTCTAATGGCATAGCTGGATCACTAACTTGATGCCAATGCTGTGCAAAGATGGATTGCCATACTTCAGGATGTAATATACACACTAAGTCATAGGTCTAAACAAGAAGAAAATATGGGACCAAGAAGCAAGTGGTAGAAATGAGTCATGACACTTACCATCTAGTATTACTCCTGATGACCCACTGTGAGACTTTGTGCTTTCCATTAGAGGTTCTAGTCTGAAAAGGGGCAAACTCTTGCTAAAGGAAACAGTAGAAGTCCCATTAAGCTACAACTACAGCTGTCACCTGGATAGTTTAGATTCTTCATGTCCAGAAACCACCAGGTAAGGGGAGGCATCACCATCTTTGCAAGAGTGATTGAATCTGATTTCCAGAATGAGGTAAGGCTGCTTTTGCCATAAGAGGGGCAGAAAGGAATACTGTGGAATCCAGGTGATCCAGTTTGATACTTTGTGATATTCCCTTGTTTAATTTATATAGTGAGTGAACATATGCAGCAATCCTAATTTGATAAAGGTATGATTTCCTAGTGCTTAAACCCATCAGGAATGAGTTTTGAGGAACCTACACTTATCACTCAAAGACTGACTGTAGAGACAGAGCTAAAATTTGTCCTTCTAATGTCCCAATTTTAAAATTTCTCTCAGCAAGAGACATACACAAAAATGATGGGATACTTCCTGAAAATCTCTGGAGGAGAGACTTTATGAGACATACAAAGGGTAGACTGTGATGGCCATGGAGGTGTACACTCAGACATCCCTTCTAGAAAACCTGCTGCAAGAAGAATAGTTGGCAAATAACCTCTAGTTCCTACACATTTAAGATCTGCCATAGTGTTCATGCTCTCTCTGGGCTTCCCCTGGCCCATAACTGAGCACAACAGAGGTACTAGATCTAGGCAATTCTTGCCTTTTGTAGCACTCTACTTATGGGAAATTTTTACTTTAGTACTGTACAGCTCTCCTACCCAGCTTTCTTTCTTCCTTCTCTCCTTTCACAGATGTCACACATGTATCAGAATCTGCAGGCTTTTTCTGCTCCTGCTTTTCCTCTTTATCCTCTGCAGTCATTTCTCCCAGAAAATAACTTATGCATCTAATTCTGTCTTGTCATCTGTTTCTTACAGGATTAAAACTGAGACATCAGATAATGTCTGTGGAAGTTCAAATCATTGTGATTCAAACTAAGCACTCAAAAATGTTTTAGGAGGATCAAGATGGCAGAGTAGGAGAACACTGGGCTCACCTCCAATCATGAACACATCGAAATTACAACTATATATAGAGTGGCTCTCACTGAAATCAATCTGGGGACAAGGGAACAGCTCTTCTACAACAAAGGCTGTAAAGAAAGATCCACACAGAGTCTGACAGGAAGGGAGGAGAAATGATCTGGTCAGGACCCACACCACTATTGAATATCACAGGTGTAGTGATCCTCCTTAGGGAATGAGATGTTTGAGTCACAATTTAGGCACCCCAGCCTTGGGACCTGACAATGGGAAGGTAAGCACCCTTAACTGGTTTGAACACCAGTGGGGCTTACTGGAGGACTGTAAGAAACCAGACGCCCTCTTGAAGAGCACATGCATACACTTGCTTACTCTAAGTCACAGTGCAGAAGCAGCAGATTGAAAATTCCCTTGGGCTCTGGCTGGCTTGTCAGGTCTGCCACAGCATGGCCCCCAGAATGCACAGGGGCCCTGCTCCAGGTCCTCTAGCTCCTGTACTTCTCCCCACCAAGGCAGAGGCTGCTGTTACCAATGAGAGTGTGTACACTGGATAAAACAGGACTGGATTAGACCCAGGCCCTGCCCTTGACAAAGGGCAGTGGCAAGCATTGCCAACTCATGCATGCCTGCACACCCTCCAGAGGGACTGAAGGTAGCTCCAGGGTGGAGATTACCATTACCAGAGGGCCGGTCCCTGTGCACATTTGGGAGAGAATGGGGCCAGCTCAGTGGTGGTGTGACACCAAACCCTCTGTCCCAGACTCAGCCTCTAACCAAGGTGAACACACCAGGGAAAAAGTTAAAATAGCACAGAAGTGCAGTACCGAGCCCTAAGGCCCTGTTCACATACAAAATCAAGGTGGAGACTGCCTTAGGAGAAACTCAACTCTCTCAAGGCACATGTTCTAGCCCTTTGCCCCACCCCACCCTCCCCCCCAATAGGACGGTGACAGGCATTGAGCACAGGAGAAGCCCCAGCTTCTACCTGACTGTGGCTCTAGCCCTTCCACCTCCAGCCCTACCTTCCACCAAGGCAGTGGCTGCTAGCACAACCAGGGAAAGATGCAGATTGTGTGTGCTTCAGATCCAGCTCTCCCAACAAAGCCACTGAGACATGAAAATGACATAGGGATGCTCCCATACAAGGACATGCCTTCATGGCTGAGAGAGGTAACTGCTTCACCTAATTTCATAGAGTAAAATAAAATGAGAAAGCAGAAGGATTTCCTTCAAACAAAAGAAGAAAAACAACAACAATGAAAAACGCTGAAAAAACAACAATAAAACAGGTAAATAATTCACCAGATAAAGAGTTCTAAACATTAGTAGTAAGAATGCTAACTGAATTTGGGGAAATAATATATAAATACAGTGAGATTTTAACAAGAAATTAGAAAATACAAAAAGAACCAGTCAGAGCTGAAGAATACAATAACTGAAATTGAAAATACACTAGAAGGGGACTCCCTGGTGGTCCAGTGGTTAAGATTCTGCCCTTCCACTGCAAGGGACACAGGTTCGATCCCTGGTCAGAGAACTAAGATCCCTCATGCTGCATGGTGTGGGAAAGAAAGAAAGAAATTTTTTTTTTAAAAAGAAAATACACTAGAAGTAAATAACTGTAGACTAGGTGATACAGAAGAATGTATAACTGATCTGGAATATAGAATAATGGAAATTAACCAATCAGGAAAGCAAAAAGAACAATTAAAAAAAATAAGGACAGTTTCAGGAACCTTTAGGACAACATCAAGCATACTAACATTCACATTATAGGGGTCCCAGAAGGAGAAGAGAGAGAGAAGGGAATCAAAAATGTATTTGATGAAATTATGGCTGAAAACCTCCTAAACCTGAAAAAGGAAACAGATATCAAGGTACAAAAAGCACAGAGTCCCAAACAAAATGAACCAAAAGAGACCCACAGCAAGACATGTCATAATTAAAATGGCAAAACTTATTGAAAACCACAAGGGAAGAGAGTAAAAGAAGAAAAAAAGAATAGAGAAGAATTATGAAAAACAACCAGAAAACAAATTTGTAAATGGCAATAAGTACGTAACTATCAATAATCACTTTAAATATCAGTGGACTAAATGCTCCCATCAAAAAGATATATGGTGACTGAGAGAATAAAAAACAAGACCTATCTACGTGTTGCCTACTAGAGACTCACTTCAGAGCAAAAGATATGTATAGACTGAAAGTGAGGGGATGAAAAAAGATATTCCATGTAAATGGAAATGGAAAGAAAGCTGGAGTAGCAATACTCCAGCTTTAAAAGGAAGTCCATAGTAAAAGAGAAATAAGGGACTTTTTACTCATTAACAAATATGCACCCAGTACTTGTTAACAAATTTGCACCCAGTACTCGTTAACAAATATGCACCCAATACAGGAGCACCTAAATACACAAAGCAAATATTAACAGCCATAAAGGGAGAAATTGTCCATAACACAAAAATAGTAGGGGACTTTGACACCCCACTTACATCAATTGACAGGTCTTCCAGACAGAAAATCAATAAGGCAGACTGGTCTTAAACGACATAGTAGGCCAGTTAGATTTAATAGATATCTCAGGACAGTCCATCCTAAAAAAGCAGAAGACGCATTCTTCAACAGGGTATGCGTGATTTTTCACTTATTTGTTTGAATCCAAATTTTCACACCTGAATCTCCAAAGTCAACAAAGGCTCACATTTCCCACTGTGCAACTAAGCCAAAAGTGCACTTGCAAGCATAACTGGGCAGCCCTCACTGTTTCTAAACAGGGAAGGAACCATGTCTCAAACATTATTTAAGCAATAGAACATTTTAGGCAGTTTACAATCCTTAATTTGGCATATCTTCTTATCTTACCCTGTGCCCATATATAATTGAAAACTAAATATTGGCATTCTTTAAGTTTCTTATTTTGTGGCAAAGAGAAGAAAAACAAGATTCCTTTCTCAGTAATCAAAAATGATACACAATTCAGCATTCATTTAACAGAGAAGAAATTGGCTTTGGGAAGAAATAGCAATTTTGTGAGAAAAAAAAAAAACCTTAAGAAACATCAAATCCTAGAAGTGACTGCAGGGAGCTTTCTAAGCCTTTTGGGCAAATGGGTTCTGAGTCATTAGGTCTACATTTATTTTAAAGAGGTTTGTATGTTCTGAGACAATACTGCAAAACTTGGTTGTTATAAAGCTGAATTTTAAAGTACAGCACATAAAGTTTGTGAATAAAGATGAATATGCTTGAAAATAAAGGGAATAGTGAAAACTTACTTCTCTGAAAAGTATTATCTAATAAATTTCAAATTTTTACATAAGATTCCATATTATTTTTACTCACAGTCAATAGAAATACATTTTTACAGATCTTGCTTTGTCAAATATAGTCTTGTAGTGGTTCCATATTTCTAAACCTGGGTTAATGATTTCTCTCAAATAGTACTTTCATTTACAGGTCTGTGGGTCAATACACATTAAAAATCACTCAGCAGGATTTTTAAAAATTAACTTCCATCAACTCAAAGGGATAGCAAAACTATGTAGTGATATAATGGTCTATAAAATGAGATGTGCCTGAAACGTTCAGTTATTTTTACTTTCTTAATTTTGCCCCTTGAATTAGTGTTAAGCATTATATTGAGCTGGTAAGAAATCAGACTAGTAGAAAGAAACATAGACATGTACATATTTTTAAAACATGTTTATTTTTAAATTTTACAGATGTATGATACTGTCTGGTAAATAAAGATCATACATGGACAAAAGTTAATTTTAGCAGTAAAAGACAGAGCCAAAACAGAGGTGAATGACTGCTTTCTGGTGAAGGTCCCCAGCTCCAACTACTGGACGTTCCAATGTCTTCCATGGTGAACATGATTGTCTTTGGAGGAAAGTACCTGGAATCAAATCAGAAGTACGTGATTGAGAAAGGCTTTTTGGGAAATTTCTCACATGCAATAAAGGGTTGAATTGTGTCAAAAGTGCTGTGTATGCCTACGGGTCAGAGTAAATTCGGAAATGACACCTAAAGTGAGGAAGTGTAGAATAGATTCCAATGGAGTGTGTTTTCTGTCTTAGGGGGTCCTTGGGCATCAGATGAGATAACAAAGTGGCCAGGAGACAGTGGTAAGAGTGGTGAGCAGGAAATAGATTTCATCATATCACCAAGAGGGAAGAGCTGGAGCTCTATATATGGGGAATAAAACTGTCCCAAAGAATGACATCTTGGAGTTTGATGCATGTTTCTAGGGCTGAGCTGAGTGATGAAGTCTTATGTCAGGATTCTGCATATACTGCCTATTTATCTCTTTTGATTCTGTGGCTTTTTAGACTCTTTAAGGAGAGGCAGTATTGCTTTAGAAACAAATTATTTTGATTCATGTTGGAATCCCCAAGTCACATCTCTTCCTTTCTTTGAAGAACATCTGAAGTTAAATTTGAGGTGGGACAAAAGATAAAGAAAGAGAAGGAGGGAAAGGCAGCATTTTACCTAGAAGAGAGACATCAATACATTTTTGGCATCAGAAGCACAATAATTCAGTAAATACCTAATTCAGTAAATGCCATTCATTCAACAGTCATTTTTGAGCATTTACTACATGTCAATACTTTGGTAGACATTTGAGCTATAAAGATGAGTAGAACATGTTTCTGCCCACAAGAAACATATCCTAATTGGGGATATGGACAAATAAGCAAAAAATGACAGTATGGTATGCTCCTTTCTCTGATGAATTTGCTGGAGGTACTCTGGAATGGGAGGTGTACCTAACCAACCCACATCAGGGACAAGGGAGAAGAGTCAAAAGTATTTTTTAAAAAGGAGTGGCTGAGCCAAGTTTAATTATCAAATATATATGCTTGTGGCCTTCTTTGTGTAGAGGGCTATCAGTTGAGTTGTAACAAGTAATTATATCAATAGTATTCAAAGATGAGTTAGTATTGGGCCTTGAATGTCAAACTGGGGAAATTTGATTTGATAGAAATAGAAGATTATTTAAGTTTTAAAGCTGGGAGCAAAAATATGGCAGAAATTCTATTAAGGCTTCCTGCCAGTAGGGTAATTAAGTGAAAGGGGAGTGGAGGTAGGGAGGTAAGCTGGTAACTTGTTTTGTCAACAACTTATGTGTGAGGATATGGTCTGAATCTAGGATGGATGGTGGTTATGGGGAAAGCACACATTGTCAGAATGTGGATCTGGATTCTGAGATTGTCTCAAATGTTTTTCCTCATGAGTGGTCATTTGATTGAAAGTAGAGGAGAGAAGAAATCCATAAATCAATCAACAGGAACACCCAATGGCTAACTGGTTCAAAGTCTATGAAACTCTCTTGAGTTGGTAAACACAGAATTTGAAAGAAACATGGAAATAGATCTAAACAGAGAAGACAAAAGTTGGTCCCCAGATGCAGGTATGTGTCAACTTACATGCCCATTTACTCCTTTAACAGTGCTGCTGCAGGTTTTATTTGTTAGTTTGTTTGTTTGAGCATTATGAAAATAATTTTCTAAAAGAAAATAGGAATAACTATGTTTCTTAAAACCTGGCACCAAATAATGTGAGTATGGCCAATAGAAATTTGTCACTTAAAATAAATTTTAATATACCTAGTAACTGGTAGATGTCATTTTAATACAAAATGACCTTTAGAAGAAAAGTGTGTTATGTGGCACTAAGGATAGTCCTAGTATGTGAATTAAGCCAACTCAAAATAATCTATCATGATAAATATGGGGGAAAGGAGGAAGAAAATACTTAATGAGTACTTATGATATTCCAGACTTTGTGCTAGCTGCTCTACTGCAACAAACTATTTCTTGAATTAGAATGTGTATATATCATATTTTATATTTTTAGTTGGGAAAGTTAATGGAATGACATTAGTTTATACTAACAAATAAGATTATAGCATAAACAATTTTGAAAAATAGTTTAAAGTCAAATGTAAATGTTCAGATCAAATTGAAAACTTTTAGGCAATTGATTTTGAATGGCATATTCTTGACTATACAAATTTTTTACCTTAGTTTATGAGGATGTGAAATTTTGTTCTTGCTGTCAGTAGAGGGACCATTTTTCTGACTGGGCAATTTTTCTAAGGGATCGAACATCTCAAATTCATCATTGCCACAAGAAAATAAACAAATCAGATACCTTACAATAATAATATCCATATATGAAGGGCAATGTGCAATTGCACAAATATAAGTAAAAAGCAATATTCTTCTTCTTTAGACATTCTAATTTATATCTGAGTTATCTTTTTTTGAACTAAGTAAAAGCTTACTTAGAACAAAATAAATTACCCTTTGATATCCAGTGCAGAAATCTAGTATTTCAGAAAAACAGAACTTCACAAAAGTTTAATATATTCAGCATTGGACAAAGTGTGACCAATATACTGAAGCAGAAAATGCACCACAGGTTCTTCAGTGTTTCTTTTTTTTTTCTTCCAAAAGCAGATAAATCATATTTACCAGCCAAAGAACAGAACTGCTTCTAGACTTACTTATTTAGGGGAAAAGTGAGAAAGAAACAGGAAAAAACAATAACTGATTGAAAAAAATACTCCCTAAATAAAATGTAGTGGGTTTTAAAAGATTTCATAGGAATGTCAAAATATGGGAAATATTTTATGAATTTATGTAAAGGAAACTAGTAATTAGTGTAGATGCTTCAGACACTTTAGATGCTGTGAGGATATTGAACAGTTTATAAAAGCCTCATGTTCACCTTGCATTTTTCATAGGAAACTTCTAAGATTTTTATCAGGATTTTAAATATACTAGGAAAAGAAGAGACAACATTACAATACAAAACCCCTATTCTGGCTTATGTATTCTCCTAGACTTTCAACTCCTGGAAAATGGGGAGCTCTGTCTTATACACCCTCATGTGCCCAGTCCCTTGCACTGCACTTAACACATAATGTATCAACAAATGTTTGCCAAATGTAAAAATGAGGAAAAAAAAATTGGAGCCCATGGTCAAGTCTTTATAAATAGAGTATATATTAATGTATAGATTGAGATACTTTTAAATTAATCAAGTGTTTAACAAAGATGAATATGGTCACTGATTATGTTTAAATATCCTTCCAAAAAGAACTTATATAAAACTCATTTTTATCACCTAACAGGTGATAAAACACTCTCTCACTTCGTCCGAGCTTACCTTTGGTAGTGTATATATGTCCATGCCACTCTCTCACTTCGTCCCAGCTTACCTTTTGATAAATGAACTTCTGGATTATTGTAGCAGTCTCTTAACTTGTCTCACTTATTCAAGTTTCTTTTGATTATTATCCATTTTATATCTAATTGCTGAAAGAAAAACCTATCTTTTTCATTTCCACCATATTTAATTCCCTTTTATAAAAAACTAGTTTGATCATTTAACAAAATCAAAATTCTTGTATGCCTGAGATTATATTTTCTCCATCAATTTCCCAAGGTTCTCATTTATTCAGAACCTGTTAATCTCTTATTACTTCACTGCATCTGTATTTTTCAAAAAATACATTTTAATTGCCTCCCAAATGTAGTTATCTTAGAAATGTAAGTTTAAGTATTTCTGAAATAAGTATACTAGCCTGTTGGCAAACAAAGAATAGAAGGTCTCTGTGACTTCAGAAAATGCCCCTTTCTTGGATCCAGGTCAGCAGTGACTTTGGGCAAGAATGGAAGAAGATGTGGGTGTGAACAGGTGTCTCTGACGTTACTTCCTTTTCTCCCTATTTTTAATACCATATCATCTGTACATGCAAGATTTTAATGTTCAAAGAGATAGTAAATCTTTTCAGAGCAAATGAACAACGTAGTTCAAGAGTACATATTTTAAGCCTTTAGATGGTGTTTTCAGGGGTTTTAGTATTACATTTGTATATCACATGAAATTGAATTATGTTCTGTCCTAACATTATATGTTCCAAATGGAGATAACATTAGATCAAAACTCTCAAAAGTTATGGGAAAGGTGAAGAGACATTTAAAGTCTACTTGTGTGGTGAGAACCTCAATGTGGATAAAAGTCATTCAGCAGACAAGTAGTGAACACTTTCTCTGTGCCAGGCCTTGGAATTTAAGTTGATAACTTTTCTTCAGAAAAATTATTTAAATTTCTTGATTCATAGTTTATATGTCACTATAGTTATTTTGAGAATATCATCTTTGTCTTCACAACTCTGCAATATCAGTTACATCTTTCCAGTTCATGGATTCCAGAGAATCGGGGCACATCTGCCAATCAGCTCTATTATGAAGTGTCCACTCTACTGTGAGAAAACAATTTCAACAAAAATTTATGAGAACAAACACAGAAACAAGTTACAGAGTACTTCTTTTCTTGATTTTCCTCTTTCATCCCATGTTGGGAAAAACATATCTCACAAATATTTTCTCCAATTTCTGCCAAATTATGTCCTTAACCTAGAACCAGACCAAAAATAGACTCTCATTTGCCCAAGTCATTCTTCTCAGAACTGTCATATTAACATTTCCAAACTGATACTTTTTTCATTTCACCTACATGTTAAAATGGCATATCTATGAAATGAAAAACATTCTCTTTATTTTATATTCAAGGACCTGTATAATTTGATTGCTTTTTACTTTATCAGTTTTTTCTCTACTAACCATCTCCTGATCACCACATGCTATGTGACACTTGAACATAATTTATACTTATCATCTTGGCTTTCCATCTCCAGGTTAGCCCCTTTCTCATTATCTTCTCTATCCCTGAAGTACTCTCCTCTTCTACACTTACTCATATTAGCCACCTGCCCCTCTGTGGACTTACTTTGGTTTCTCCAACTAGAAGTTATTTTCACTAGCAAAATGCACATGGGACTGTCCATCTAATACATTGGTTCAAAACTGCAGGTGATTTTTCACTGAATCCTCAGGGGACATTTGGCAATATGTGGAGATATTTTTGGTTGTCACAACTAGGGTGGTGCTATTGGCACTTAGTGAGTAGAGGTCAGGGATGCTGCTAAACATCCTGCAATAACAGGATGATTCCTTACCATTAAGAATTATCTGATCCAAAACGTCAATAGTGCTGTTGTTGGAAAACGCTAACTTAATCCACTTTGACACCTCTATTCTAATCCTGCCTATTATTTTACTTGTATATGTATATGTTTAATCATCTGTACTAGAATATAAGACTCTGCAATACCAAGACCACATTTTATGCAAAATCATATTCCCTCAAAGGCTTAGTACAAAGGTTGGTATATGTGGGCACTCAAAAGTATTTTAAAAAATCTATGCTATGGAATACCTGGATCACCATTCATTAAAGAATAAGTATGCAAGAAGAAAATACTTACCAATCAAACTACATTAAGTTTGATGTATATTTTCTTGGAAGGGTTTGGTAATTCAGCTCTCATGTGAGGATTCTTAATGATGAAAATCAATTAGCATTGTGCTGGTAGAGAGAAAATTTATGTGTCAATATACATTTGTTGTTGATAGGTAACAAAACAGACATATTATAAAGTGTATTTTCATAGCAGATGAAAAATAGAGTTTGAGGTTTGCAGGGCTAGTGTTTTATATATATATATATTTTGTATATATATATGTACATGCATATGTATATAGATATATATGTGTATATATGTATATATACACATATATGTATAAAGATACATATATATAAATATATATATCTTTAATATACATATGTATAAAGATATATATATATCTTTAATAGAGTCATCTTCTATCTCTCCTATGGTAGATTTGTTGAGTTGTGGTTATTGTTTAATACTATGCTACAAACAATTATTCTTGGGTTATGAAGGTTTCTCAGTTGCTGGGTACTGTGTGTTGGTTAAATAAGCTCCAATTTGTTTATGTTCCTCTAAGTGGAGCATCTAATTTTGGGGCAAAATGAAACATTAGATTATCTTGCCAACTTGCTATAAATATTTGAAAATGATTGTTATTGGAATATATAAACAGTTAAGTTTTCTTATGAAGTAAGCTGATGCATTTTGCTTACTAGTAGAATATCTATGTTTACGTCATGTTCAACAGTCTCCTATATGTGGAAAAATGAATGGAGTTAGTGGCTCCCTACTCTGAGGACAGTGTTCAAGCTACTCAGTCTACCATTCAAAATCCTTCCAAATCTGTCCCTACTTACCTGAATCTGTCTCACAAATGTGCTTCTTCAATTGAGTTATTTCACTTATAATCCCTTGAACGTATCTCTTACTTTCCTCACCTCTAAGGTTTATGTTATTTTTTTCTAAGTATATAATGTACTCTCTTTCTTTACCCCTTTCCCAACTCAACTGCCTCTTGAATCACTTGTCACTGAAAACTATCCATCTCACATGCCAACTTCTCTAAAAACACTCCATCTTCCAAACCATACCTCTGCCTTTAAAACTATAGTATTTTATACCACTTAATTAACTTCTTTTGCAATGTTGTTGTGTATTATTATTTTTCTTTTTCCTCCAGATTGAAAAGTTTTAGCAGTAGAGACCATGATTTACTGACACCTTTGAATCACACTCAGCATCAGCACATTGTCCTGTACATAGTAATTGTTCATTATACAGTAGTTGAACAAATGTTGAATGAACTGTGCTTTTGCATTAGAAGTAGAAAATATTGTGGCCACCTGGTTATAAAATATGAAATTTGTTTTTCCAATAAATAAGTGTCAAGAAAATGAAAGGAGGACTATTAAAGACATGATAACCAAAAGTGATGTGTGGACCTTGTTTGGATACTGGATACTGATTTGAGCAAACTTACTGTAGAGGAATATCTTTGACATAATTGGAGAAATGTGTATATGGAGTGGGTAATAGATGATATTAAGGATCTAGAATATAACAAAATTATGCTCATTATGTCAAAAATTGTTATTAGTTAGAAATGCATACTGAATTATTTACAAATGGTATGTTTGATATTTGATTTTAAATACTCTAATAAAAAGTATGAGAGATAATTTAAAACGTTGGCAAAATTTGGCAAAACACTGATCATGATTGAAGTAGAGTGATGGATACATAGTGTTCATTATACATACTATATAGAGAGATATTCAGTGGAAGTCTTTTTTTTTAAATAAAAAGTTTGAAGACATATAAAGTGCTATACGGAAATAACCTTTCAGTCATTCTTAAAGTAGGAAAGTAATCTTTCAGTTATTTAATATATTAACTATAAGAGACTCTATTCACTTGAATAAATTTGCATTTTACAGTGTTTAACTCAACACTTAGAAACAATTCAACATGTAAAATATCACTTTAGTTGTACAATGTCCTACCCCTTGTATTGCACAGAAGACTATTGGGTGCTTAGTGAGTCTGGCTTTTTCCACTTCTCTAAGAACCCATTTTTTATTATTCATAACTGTCTAGCTTGAAGGAAGTTAGAGTCAGCATAATAGCCAGCCACTGACCCCAAATATCTTATTCTCTTATCCTGAGAATGACCAAAAAATCTGTAAAAAGTAAAGAATACTTTTTGTTTTCTTTGCCAACTGAACTAGATCCACTCATTCTCAATGTCATGGAAGAGAAATAAGTGAAGAAAACTTTCCTTTAATAGACATAATCGGTATTAGGTAAGTAGATATAGAAATTGTGGGCATGACCAAGTCATAAATACCAAAGAAAGATGGCAGTCATAGACAGAAAACAGATGGATTGGTGATTTTAATACTAGACTTTGCCATTGTTATCTTTCTCTCACACTTTTTCTTGTTTTTCCATCTTTGTTGCCATTTTCTTAAACAGGCTTCTCTTTACAACTCCTTCAGGTGATGATTCAAAACTTCTGACCTTGGTTACCTCCATTAGCATGCCCAAAACCACCCCCAAAAGCATAAAATCTAAGTTATATTCTTGTGCATGTTTAAAGTGACACAACCTCCAAAGAAGTCCTCTCCCATCCCAGCTTTCAATCACCCCGCATTCCATTGTCAAAAGTACACTTTCATTTCCCTGTGGGTTACTTCAACAGCTTTCTTATTGCTCTTTTCCTTCTATTTTTTTCCTTCTCCAATAAAGGTGCTTCCAGATTAGGTTTCCTAAAATATGGCACTTATCATACCACTCCCATGTTCAAAAGTTTTCAGTGGCTCACTACTTCCTATCAAATAAAGTCCATTCTTCTTCACTCAGCATTTCAGGCCTCACAGTCTGTCTGGAGTTTACATTCTAATGTGACTTCTTTTAAGCACTTGAAAGTATAAACCAATGGATCTAATTTCACTTTCCTGAAAATACTCTATACTTTTGGATCTCCATTCTTTTAACTTATTAATGTTCCTATTATTTTCAAGCATCTCTTTACATACATTTCTACTTGAAACCCCTCCAATTCCTCTTTCATCATCCCTTAGCATAAAGTCTTTCCTGGTCCTTGTTAGAATCAACCTCTTTCTCTGTAAAGTTTGGCAGTGCTTCATGTGTATCTTTCTTGAGATGTTTCCTCTCACCAATTTTCCAACATGGTCTGAGCTCCATTTATCCAATCAACCATAGCTTTTGAGAACACAGCTTACATATTTCATCTTTGCAGCCCTAATCTTTGGCTCCCTAATCTCTGTACTTAGGATATGTTTAGTATACGTTGGTTAAAGTGTTGGTAGAAATCATACTAAAGCTCTATGCAGAGACAATTAGAGATCAAAGCAAAACAGTGCTTTAACAAATTTAAAACATTATGTTTTTTATTACAAAAATTTTTTTTCTCATTTTTATTAGGAACTGCTTTTTTAAAATTTCTATTTATTTATTTTTATAGAGCAGGTTCTTATTAGTTATCTATTTATACATATTAGTGTATATATGTCAATCCCAAATTCCAAATTCATCGCACCACCACCCCTCCCCCCCACTTTCCCTCCTTGTGTCCATACTTTGGTTCTCTACATCTGTGTCTCTATTTCTGCCCTGCCAATCCGTTCATCTGTACCATTTTTCTAAATTCCACATATATGCATTAATATATGATACATGTTTTTCTCTTTCTGACTTACTTCACTCTGTATGACGGTCTCTAGGTCCATCCAGGTCTCTACAAATGACTCAATTTCATTCCTTTTTATGGCTGAGTAATATTCCATTGTATATATGTACCACATCTTCTTTATCCATTCATCTGTTGATGGGTATCTAGGTTGCTTCCATGACCAGGTTATTGTAAATAGTGCTGCAATGAACATTGGGGTGCATGTGTCTTTTTGAATTATGGTTTTCTCTCAGTATATGCCCAGTAGTGGGATTGCTGGATCATATGGTAATTCTATTTTTAGTTTTTTAAGGAACCTCCATACTGTTAACCACAGTGGCATTATCAGTTTATATTCCCACCAACAGTGCAAGAGGGTTCCCTTTTCCCAACACCCTCTCCAGCATTTGCTGTTGTCGATTTTCTGATGTTGCCCATTCTAAACCAATGTGAGGTGATACCTCACTGTAGTTTTGATTTGCATTTTTCTAATAATTAGTGATGTTGAGCAGCTTTTCATGTGCCTCTTGGCCATCTGTATGTCTTCTTTGGAGAAATGCCTATTTAGGACTTCTGCCCATTCTTTGATTGGGTTGTTGCTGCATGAGCTGTTGATTTATTTTGGATATTAATCTTTTGTCCGTTGATTCATTTGCAAACATTTTCTCCCATTCTGAGGGTTGTCTTTTCATCTTGTTTATAGTTTCCTTTGTTGTGCAAAAGCTTTTTAAAGTTTCATTAGGTCCCATTTGTTTATTATTTTTTTATTTCCATTACTCCAGGAGGTGAGTCAAAAAAGATCTTGCTATAATTTAAGTCAAAGACTGTTCTTCCTATGTTTTCCTCTATGAGTTTTATAGCATCCAGTCTTACATTTCGGTCTTTAATCCATCTTTTGTTTATTTTTGTGTATAGTGTTAGGGAGTGTTCTAATTTCATTCTTTTACATGTAGCTGTCCAGTTTTCCCAGCACCACTTAATGAAGAGACTTTCTTTTCTCCATTGTATATCCTTGCCTAGTTTGTCATAGATTAGTTGACCATAGGTGCATGAGTTTATCTCTGGGCCTTCTATACTGTTTCATTGATCCATATTTCTGTTTTTGTGCCAGTACCATATTGTCTTGATTACTGTAGCTTTGTAGTATAGTCGGAAGTCAGGGAGTCTGATTCCTCCAGCTCCATTTTTTTCCCCTCGATATTGCTTTCGTAATTTGGGATCTTTTGTGTTTGCATACAAATTTTAAGATTTTTTGTTCTAGTTCTGTAAAAAATGTCATTGGTAATTTGATAGGGATTGCTTTGAATCTGTAGATTGCTTTGGGTAGAATAGTCATTTTCACAATATTGATTCTTCCATTCCAAGAACATGGTATATCTCTCCAACTGTTTGTGTCATCTTGGATTTCTTTCATCAGTATCTTATAGTTTTCTGAGTACAGGTCTTTTACTTCCTTAGGTAGGTTTATTCCTAGGTATTTTATTCTTTTTGTTGCAGTGGTGCGTGGGAGAGTTTCCTTAATTTCTCTTTCTGATATTTTGTTGCTAGAGTATAGGAATGCAAGAAATTTCTGTGCATTAATTTTGTATCCTGCAACTTTACCAAATTCATTGATTAGCTCTAGTAGTTTTCTGGTGGCATCTTTAGGATTTTCTATGTATAGTATCATGTCTTCTGCAAACAGTGAGAGTTTTACTTCTTCTTATCCAATTTGTATTCCTTTTATTTCTTTTTATTCTCTGATTGCTGTAGTTTTATTTCAAAACTACACTGAATAAAAGTGCTGAGAGTGGACATCCTTGCCTTGTTCCTGATCTTAGAGGAAATGCTTTCAGTTTTTCACCATTGAGAATGATGTTTGCTGTGGGTTTCTCATATATGACCTTTATTATGTTGAGGTAGGTTCCCTCTATGCCCACTTTCTGTAGAGTTTTTAGCATAAATCGGTGTTGAATTTTGTCAAAAGCTTTTTCTGCATCTATTGAGATGATCATATGGTTTTTATTCCTCAGTTTCTTAATATGGTGTATTATATTGATTGATTTGCATATGATGAAGAACACTTGCATTTCTGGGATAAATCCCACTTGATCATGGTGTATGATCCTTTTAATGTGTTGTTGGATTATGTTCACTAGTATTTTTTTGATGATTTTTGCATCTACATTCATGAGTGATATTGGTCTGTAATTTTCTTTTTTGTAGTATCTTTGTGTGGTTTTAGTATCAGGGTGATGGTGGCCTCGTAGAATGAGTTTGGGAATGCTCCTTCCTCTGCAATTTTTTGGAGGAGTTTGAGAAGGATGGGTGTTAGCTCTTCTCTAAATGTTTGATAGAATTCACCTGTGAAGCCATCTGGTCCTGGATTTTTGTTTGTTGGACGATTTTTAATCACAGTTTCAATTTCATTACTGTGATTGGTCTTTTCATGTTTTCTTTTTCTTCCTGGTTCAGCCTTGGAAGGTTATACCTTTCTAAGAATTTGTCCATTTCTTCCAGGTTGTCCATTTTATTGGCATACAGTTGCTTGTCATAGTCTCTTAGGATGCTTTGTACTTCTGCTGTGTCTGTTGTAACTTCTCCTTTTTCATTTCTAATTTTATTGATTTGAGTCTTCTCCCTCCTTTTTTTAGGCCCAGCCGCTCCGCGGCATGTGGGATCTTCCCGGACCAAGTCACAAACCCGTGTCCCCTGCATTAGCAGGCAGATTCTCAACCACTGTGCCACCAGGGAATCCCCCTCCTTTTCTTGATGAGTCTTGCTAAAAGTTTATCAATTTTGTTAATCTTCTCAAAGAACCAGCTTTTAGTTTTATTGATCTTTGCTATTGTTTTCTTTGTCTCTATTTCATTTATTTCTGATCTGATCGTTATGATTTCTTTCTTTCTGCTAACATTGGGTTTTGTTTGTTCTTCTTTCTCTAGTTCCTTTAGGTGTAATTTTAGATGTTTATTTGAGATTTTTCTTGTTTCCTGAGGTAATATTATATTCCTATAAACTTCCTGCTTAGAACTGCTTTTGCTGCATCCCATAGGTTTTGGGTCATCATGTTTTCCTTGCCATTTGTCTCAAGGTGTGTTTTGATTTCCTCTTTGATTTCTTCAGGGATCTCTTGGTTATTTAGTAACGTATTGTTTAGCCTCCATGTGTTTGTGCTTTTTACATTTTTTCCCTGTAATTTATTTCTAATCTCATACTGTTGTGTCTGGCAAAGATGCTTGATATGGTTTCTAATTTCTTAAATTTACCAAGGCTTGATTTGTGAATCAATGCAGCTACCCTGGTGAATGTTCCAGGTGCAATTGAAAAGCAAGGGTAATCTGCTGTTTTGGGATGGAATGTCCTATAAATATCAATTAAATCTATCTGGTCTATTGTGTCATTTAAAGCTTCTGTTTCCTTATTAATTTTCTGTCTGGATGATCTGCTTATTGGTGTAAGTGAGGTGTTAAAGTCCCCCACTATTATTTTGTTACTGTTGATTTCCTCTTTTATAGCTGTTAGCAGTTGCCTTATGTATTGAGGTGCTCCTATGTTGGGTGCATATATATTTATAATTGTTATATCTTCTTCTTGGAATGATACCTTGATCATTATGTAGTGTGCTTCCTTGTATCTTGTAACATTCTTTATTTTAAAGTCTATTTTATCTGATATGAGTATTGTTACTCCAGCTTTCTTTTGATTTCCATTTGCTTGGAAAATCTTTTCCCATCCTCTCACTTTCAGTCTGGATGTGTCCTTAGGTCTGAAGTGAGTCTCTTATAGACAGCATATATATGGGTCTTGTTTTGGTATCCATTCAACAAGCCTGTGTCGTTTGGTTGGAGCTTTTAATCCATTCACATTTAAGGTAATTATCCGTATGTATGTTCCTATGACCATTTTCTTAATTGTTTTGGGTTTATTTTTGTAGGTCCCTTTCTTCGCTTGTGTTTCCTACTTAAAGAAGTTCCTTTAACATTTGTTGTAGAGCTGGTTTGGTGGTGGTGAATTCTCTTATTTCTTGCTGGTCTGTAAAGCTTTTGATTTCTCTGTCGAATCTGAATGAGATCTTTGCCAGGTAGAGTAATCTTGGTTGTAGGCTCTTCCCTTTCATTGGTTAAAATATATCATGCCCCTCTCTTCTGGCTTGTAGAGTTTCTGCTGAGAAATCAGCTGTTGACCTTATGGGAGTTCCCTTGTATATTATTTGTTGTTTTTCCCTTGTTGATTTAATAATTTTTTTTGTCTTTAATTTTTGTCATTTTGATTACTATTTGTCTTGGCGTGTTTCTCCTTGGGTTTACCCTGCCTGGGACTCTCTGCAGTTCCTGGATTTGGGTGGCTATTTCCTTTCCCATGTTAGGGAAGTTTTCGACTATAATCTCTTCAAATATTTTCTCAGGTCCTTTCTCTCTCTCTTCTCCTTCTGGGACCACTGTAATGAGGATGTTGGTGCACTTAATGTTGTCCCAGAGGTCTCTTAGGCTGTCTTCATTTCTTTTCATTCTTTTTTCTTTTTTCTCTTCTGCAGTAGTGAATTCCACCATTCTGTCTCCCAGGTTGCTATTCTGTTTTTTGCCTCAGTTATTCTGCTATTGATTCCTTCTAGTGTATTTCTCATTTCATTTATTGTATTGTTCATCTGTGTTTGTTTGTTCTTTAATTCTTCTAGATGTTTGTTCTTTAATTATTCTAGGTCTTTGTTAAACATTTGTAGCATCTTCTCCGTCATTGCCTCCATTCTTTTTCTGAGGTCCTGGATCATCTTCACCATCATTATTCTGAGTTTTTTTTCTGGAAGTTTCCTATCTCCATTTCATTTATTTGTTTTTTCTGGGGTTTTATCTTGTTCCTTCATCTGGTACATAGCCCTCTGCATTTTCATCTTGTCTATCTTTCTGTGAATGTCGTTTTTGTTCCACAGGCTGCAGGATTGTAGTTCTACTTGCTCCTGCTGTCTGCCCTCTGGTGAATGCAGCTATCTAAGAGGCTTGTGCAAGCTTCCTCATGGGAGGAACTGGAGTGGGTAGAGCTGGGTGTTGCTCTCATAGGCAGAGCTCAGTAAAACATTAATCTGCCTGTCTGCTGATGGGTGGGGCTGAGTTCCCTCCCTGTTGGTTGTTTGGCCTGAGGTGACCCAGCACTGGTGTCTGTAGCCTTTTTGGTGAAGCTAATGCCGGGCTCTGGGAGGGCTCATGCCAAGGAATACTTCCCAGAACTTCTGTTGCCAGTGTCCTTGTCCCTGTGGTGAGCCACAGCCACCCCCTTCTTCTGCAGGCGACCCTCCAACACTAGCAAGTAGGTCTGGTTCAGTCTCCTATGTGTTCACTGTTCCTTCCCCCTTGGTCTTTATGTGCACACTACTTTGTGTGTGCCCTCCAAGAGTGGAGTCTCTGTTTCCCCTATCCAGTCAAAGTCCTGCAATCAAATCCCGCTAGCCTTCAAAGTCTGAGTCTCTGGGAATTCCTCCTCCTGTTGCCGGACCCCCAGCTTGGGCAGCCTGACGTGGGCTTCATAATGTTCACTCCAGTGGGTGGACTTCTGTGGTATAATTGTTCTCCAGTTTGTGAGTCACCCACCCACTGGTCATAGGATTTGATTTTATTGTGATTGCGCCCCTCCTACCATCTCTTTGTGGCTTCTCCTTTGTCTTTGGATATGGGGTATCTTTCTTGGTGTGTTCCAGTTTCTTCCTGTTGATGATTGTTCATCACTTAGTTGTGATTCCAGTGCTCTCGCAATAGGGAGTGAGTGCCCATCCTACTACTCCGTCATCTTAAACCAATCTCCAAAACATGATGGTTTTTAAATTCTAGTTATTAAATAAATTATCAGCATTTAATTAGGCATTAGGTTAGTGCATTCTTTGCATTGTCATATTGTCTCAATTCAATAACTTTCTAGATGAGGAAAGTGAGACTTAAAAGAGATTTGGTAACTTCTTTGTACATGATTTTTCTGGTTCAAATTCAGGTCTACTTTCAGTTAAACCTCATCACCTTTCTATTATTAAATGTTTCTGGGAAACCCTAAGGTTTAGAGTAAATAACCCAAGGACACCTCAAGAGACGAAAGCCAGACTCAAACAGATGATACTCCCCTTCTCCATTCCCTACTTCAATATCAGAAGCTTCTCTGCCTTTTTGTTTTTGCAATGAATG
>NC_041231.1:62536953-62543131 GCF_002837175.3 Physeter macrocephalus
TTGGGTTTTGTTTGTTCTTCTTTCTCTAGTTCCTTTAGGTGTAATTTTAGATGTTTATTTGAGATTTTTCTTGTTTCCTGAGGTAACATTATATTCCTATAAACTTCCTGCTTAGAACTGCTTTTGCTGCATCCCATAGGTTTTGGGTCATCATGTTTTCCTTGCCATTTGTCTCAAGGTGTGTTTTGATTTCCTCTTTGATTTCTTCAGGGATCTCTTGGTTATTTAGTAACGTATTGTTTAGCCTCCATGTGTTTGTGCTTTTTACATTTTTTCCCTGTAATTTATTTCTAATCTCATACTGTTGTGTCTGGCAAAGATGCTTGATATGGTTTCTAATTTCTTAAATTTACCAAGGCTTGATTTGTGAATCAATGCAGCTACCCTGGTGAATGTTCCAGGTGCAATTGAAAAGCAAGGGTAATCTGCTGTTTTGGGATGGAATGTCCTATAAATATCAATTAAATCTATCTGGTCTATTGTGTCATTTAAAGCTTCTGTTTCCTTATTAATTTTCTGTCTGGATGATCTGCTTATTGGTGTAAGTGAGGTGTTAAAGTCCCCCACTATTATTTTGTTACTGTTGATTTCCTCTTTTATAGCTGTTAGCAGTTGCCTTATGTATTGAGGTGCTCCTATGTTGGGTGCATATATATTTATAATTGTTATATCTTCTTCTTGGAATGATACCTTGATCATTATGTAGTGTGCTTCCTTGTATCTTGTAACATTCTTTATTTTAAAGTCTATTTTATCTGATATGAGTATTGTTACTCCAGCTTTCTTTTGATTTCCATTTGCTTGGAAAATCTTTTCCCATCCTCTCACTTTCAGTCTGGATGTGTCCTTAGGTCTGAAGTGAGTCTCTTATAGACAGCATATATATGGGTCTTGTTTTGGTATCCATTCAACAAGCCTGTGTCGTTTGGTTGGAGCTTTTAATCCATTCACATTTAAGGTAATTATCCGTATGTATGTTCCTATGACCATTTTCTTAATTGTTTTGGGTTTATTTTTGTAGGTCCCTTTCTTCGCTTGTGTTTCCTACTTAAAGAAGTTCCTTTAACATTTGTTGTAGAGCTGGTTTGGTGGTGGTGAATTCTCTTATTTCTTGCTGGTCTGTAAAGCTTTTGATTTCTCTGTCGAATCTGAATGAGATCTTTGCCAGGTAGAGTAATCTTGGTTGTAGGCTCTTCCCTTTCATTGGTTAAAATATATCATGCCCCTCTCTTCTGGCTTGTAGAGTTTCTGCTGAGAAATCAGCTGTTGACCTTATGGGAGTTCCCTTGTATATTATTTGTTGTTTTTCCCTTGTTGATTTAATAATTTTTTTTGTCTTTAATTTTTGTCATTTTGATTACTATTTGTCTTGGCGTGTTTCTCCTTGGGTTTACCCTGCCTGGGACTCTCTGCAGTTCCTGGATTTGGGTGGCTATTTCCTTTCCCATGTTAGGGAAGTTTTCGACTATAATCTCTTCAAATATTTTCTCAGGTCCTTTCTCTCTCTCTTCTCCTTCTGGGACCACTGTAATGAGGATGTTGGTGCACTTAATGTTGTCCCAGAGGTCTCTTAGGCTGTCTTCATTTCTTTTCATTCTTTTTTCTTTTTTCTCTTCTGCAGTAGTGAATTCCACCATTCTGTCTCCCAGGTTGCTATTCTGTTTTTTGCCTCAGTTATTCTGCTATTGATTCCTTCTAGTGTATTTCTCATTTCATTTATTGTATTGTTCATCTGTGTTTGTTTGTTCTTTAATTCTTCTAGATGTTTGTTCTTTAATTATTCTAGGTCTTTGTTAAACATTTGTAGCATCTTCTCCGTCATTGCCTCCATTCTTTTTCTGAGGTCCTGGATCATCTTCACCATCATTATTCTGAGTTTTTTTTCTGGAAGTTTCCTATCTCCATTTCATTTATTTGTTTTTTCTGGGGTTTTATCTTGTTCCTTCATCTGGTACATAGCCCTCTGCATTTTCATCTTGTCTATCTTTCTGTGAATGTCGTTTTTGTTCCACAGGCTGCAGGATTGTAGTTCTACTTGCTCCTGCTGTCTGCCCTCTGGTGAATGCAGCTATCTAAGAGGCTTGTGCAAGCTTCCTCATGGGAGGAACTGGAGTGGGTAGAGCTGGGTGTTGCTCTCATAGGCAGAGCTCAGTAAAACATTAATCTGCCTGTCTGCTGATGGGTGGGGCTGAGTTCCCTCCCTGTTGGTTGTTTGGCCTGAGGTGACCCAGCACTGGTGTCTGTAGCCTTTTTGGTGAAGCTAATGCCGGGCTCTGGGAGGGCTCATGCCAAGGAATACTTCCCAGAACTTCTGTTGCCAGTGTCCTTGTCCCTGTGGTGAGCCACAGCCACCCCCTTCTTCTGCAGGCGACCCTCCAACACTAGCAAGTAGGTCTGGTTCAGTCTCCTATGTGTTCACTGTTCCTTCCCCCTTGGTCTTTATGTGCACACTACTTTGTGTGTGCCCTCCAAGAGTGGAGTCTCTGTTTCCCCTATCCAGTCAAAGTCCTGCAATCAAATCCCGCTAGCCTTCAAAGTCTGAGTCTCTGGGAATTCCTCCTCCTGTTGCCGGACCCCCAGCTTGGGCAGCCTGACGTGGGCTTCATAATGTTCACTCCAGTGGGTGGACTTCTGTGGTATAATTGTTCTCCAGTTTGTGAGTCACCCACCCACTGGTCATAGGATTTGATTTTATTGTGATTGCGCCCCTCCTACCATCTCTTTGTGGCTTCTCCTTTGTCTTTGGATATGGGGTATCTTTCTTGGTGTGTTCCAGTTTCTTCCTGTTGATGATTGTTCATCACTTAGTTGTGATTCCAGTGCTCTCGCAATAGGGAGTGAGTGCCCATCCTACTACTCCGTCATCTTAAACCAATCTCCAAAACATGATGGTTTTTAAATTCTAGTTATTAAATAAATTATCAGCATTTAATTAGGCATTAGGTTAGTGCATTCTTTGCATTGTCATATTGTCTCAATTCAATAACTTTCTAGATGAGGAAAGTGAGACTTAAAAGAGATTTGGTAACTTCTTTGTACATGATTTTTCTGGTTCAAATTCAGGTCTACTTTCAGTTAAACCTCATCACCTTTCTATTATTAAATGTTTCTGGGAAACCCTAAGGTTTAGAGTAAATAACCCAAGGACACCTCAAGAGACGAAAGCCAGACTCAAACAGATGATACTCCCCTTCTCCATTCCCTACTTCAATATCAGAAGCTTCTCTGCCTTTTTGTTTTTGCAATGAATGTTTTTATTTTTACCTACAAGGTGGGACACTCACTTTCTTAATTTCATTATTATCTGTTTTTCTTATACCCAAGGATTTTACATATTTAATTTGCTTGAAGGCATTAAATATATAACTCTCACTTAATGTAACAAGTTGTATTTACTTCCCCAAAGTAGGCAAGTCATGAGCCTACATGCATATTTAACTCCATCATATTCTAATACATATGTTCTAATCCACTTTTGCAACTGTTCTCAGAACCAGTTTCTAAGTCTCTTAAGAAAATCAATTTCATTACTTGATAGTCTCAATTTCAACTTGCTCCAAAGTGTTTTGATACATTCCAGAAATTTTTCAACCCTAAAAGGATGAGAGCATCATGACGATTCTTAAAACATATTTATTATTTATTTATTTTATTTGAGATATAATTGACATATGACATATTAGTTTCAGGTAGACAACTTAGTATTCTATATCTGTATATATTGCAAAATGATCACAGCATGGTAACTATAATTAATAATACTGTGTTGCATATTTGAAATTTGCTAAGAGAGTAGATCTTAAACGTTCTCATCACAAGAAAAAAATCATAGTTATGTAGAATGTAGTTCTTTAAACTTTAACTTTAAAGCCAACTCCAAAAAGAAATTTAAAAAATTATTTGGGTGATGCATGGCTCCTCATTGGTGGCCACTTAAAAGAGAACTCATTTGAATGTGTAAATTCTGGTGTGTGTGTGTGTATTCTGATAAGTATACATATGTACATATGTATATATGTGTATATATATATATTTGAAAAATATATAATATTTTTAAAAGTTCATATTTCCCTGGTTACAGTTGTATCATAAATATCAACCGACTATTGTATATCAGAAAGTTTAAAAATGATTTGAAAAAGGAAATTTCTTCTGGGGATAAGGGAAACAAGAAAGTTTTCATGAAGGAAATGTGGTACTTGAGTAGTCCATGGAGATTTGGCATAGGTGGATGAATAACCTTAGGATATTCCAAAGTTAAAGTTTTCCAAAGCATTTCCTGGAATGCTCTCCCCTTAAGATGCTATTATATGCAGAGGGTGGAAGAAGGGAGAGCTCTGATCAAATGTGTTGGGAAAACTACATCCCCTCCTGGAGACTGAGGGAGTGTATCAAAGGTTCAGAAACACTTGTCAGGAAAAAATGTTTAACTTTTTGTTTCCAATTCATTTGATAATGCATCACCCATATTTTCTTATATAACCTTTGATAACACCCCCAATATCCCATGTAAGCAGAACTGAGCTACTTAAGCTGATGATTGTGATATTCCTTCCAATAAACACACATGTGTTTGTGCCTTGAACAATTTCCTGTGTTTTTATTCAGCTTAACATTTACAAGTTGTATGATTATGGAAAGTTATTTGATCTCTCTGAGCCTCAGTCTCCTTACTGGTAAAATAGGGATAGCATAGTACCTATATCATAATAAATGACCTATTGAAAAGGTTTTGAGAGGACTGAATGAGTCAGTCCCTGCAAAGTGCTTAGCACCATGTTCAGTCACTCAATAATGGCAATGATATTGGGTGATTCCTGTAGACCAGTTAGGAAACAGTAATTCCATACAGTCACAATCTTTCCTTTCAAATGTTACATAAATGAGCACACAGAGATGTAAAGAGAGGTATTATTTCCTACAATGCACACTGAATAAGCTCCCAGAGCATCAAGTGCCTTAAAACAGCTTTTATTTAGAGGAGAAGGCAGGTGTCTTCAGGGCCAGAAGTGCACAGTGTCTGTGCCTCAGAGGACGACTATCCTTTTTCTCCTTTCTGTGGGTTAAAAAAAATACATGAACTTCTTCTCACCTCTGGAAGGTCATTTATTACTCAAGAAAACAAGAAATATATGTGGGCATTATTCTGGGTATGTAAAAACTATAGCATTTGACAAATTATAGAGAAATGATGCAAAACATATTATTGATTTGCCCATTATTAAGAAGATAATTATTCTGGTTCCTTGAATTTATAAAGTTGTGGATTTTGTAATCTGACATTCACATACATTCAAAAAAGTCCCCGAGGTTCCTTGGCAACCATAATTCCACCTTCACTTTCCAGAAAAACACACTTCATTTACCTATGCAACTGAAAGATTTATTAGGTATTTGGACTCTTTTTAAATTTTTCATCAGGAAAGAACAAGTAGAAAATGAGTATTAAAATGTGCAACCTATATTGCCTTTATAACCTCTATTGTTTTGGATCTAAGGATAAAATAAGAATGCTGAGAAATGATTGCAAAAGCATTCTGTAAATGGAAAATCATTATGAAATATGTTTACTGAGAGCAACAATAATAATTAGTGTGTGGGGATTTTCCTACTTAAGTCTATAATTTTACTTGTGGGGATTTTCCTACTTAGGTCTATAATTTTACTTATTTTATATCAAAGGAGGGATCAACCTCAGTCAGTATTTTCACAAACAGATATCAATAAGTAAATAAAACATAATGTTTATGTAAGTTAATATGTAATTACTTACAGTTATATATAATCATAGACAATTACATAACATAAATACAGAATTCTGAAACATTTTTAACCATTGCTTCCTTCCATAGAAATGAATTCAGTTCAGTAGTCAGTTGTGACTCACAGTGTTTTTTTGGTTTTGTTTTTAACATCTTTATTGGAGTATAATTGCTTTACAATGTTGTGTTAGTTTCTGCTGTATAACAAAGTGAATCAGCTATATGTATACATATATCCTCATATCCCCTCCCTCTTGTGCCTCCCTCCCACCCTCCCTATCCCACCCTTCTGGGTGGTCACAAAGCTCCAAGCTCATCTCCCTGTGCTATGCAGCTGCTTCCCACTAGCTATCTATTTTACATTTGGTAGTGTATATATGTCAATGCTACTCTCTCACTTCATCCCAGCTTACCCT